>NC_091119.1:83605773-83768273 GCF_040183065.1 Periplaneta americana
GGCGGAATGATTTAGATGCCTAAAATGGGAAACGGGAGAAAGTCGAAAAAAAACCCAATTACGAATGAGGTCACTGCAAGTGTTACTGAAGTTTTTCTATGTGAACAATCTCGAACCTGAACTGCGTACGTGACAGGGTGAAGGTATGACCACTCAGCCACCTCAGGAGACAAAAATTGAAATTTGTGATGAACAAAGACACTGTTTTGGTCACTTTATCTCAGATAGTCTCGCTTCCTGTGACATTATTGGGATTCATTAACTGCCATCCATAAAATGAAATAGTTGAGTGAAGTCGTACTGCCATTCTGGAACTTCTAGAGTGGGTCTAAAATCATAGGAAGAGACATAGCGGGAAGTTGTTCGTCATGCCTATATTCTTACCTTGTAATATATTAAGAGATAATAGCTTACTGGATACCGTGTTTGGAGTTACATCTTTTTTATCAATTCCAACTGCAATAAGGATAATAGGTTTTAGCGCAGGTAAAAGTCTTTACTGAGGCTTCTTCGGAATAGAAATAAAACTATAAGACCATATTACCAAATTTCGGTACAGTGTATCACTTATGTAAAAATTAATTTCTAGAAGTCACCATTCCTATCTAGAGGGTAATCCTACTGGAAAAATTAAGCAGAAAATGGAGGATGTTCTACACAAGATTTTGATATGAAACTTGAGGTCTGCGAAGTCAGATTAAGGAGATATGAGCTTTAACTTGTCTGCCGCTAAAGCTTACTGTTTTTTCTATTGCATAGATTTTTATTCACAAATATTATTTATACATCTTGATTACATAACTTTTAACACTATATTACTTCGGGAAACGTATTATGCGTTTTTCACGTGTTAAATTTTATATTACCTTGCTAACATGTTTTGGCCTGCTATTGGCCATCATCAGAACTAGTTGTTGCTGGTCTTGGCGCCTTTAGTTTTGTTTCCTGTGGAGGTGTGTTTATGTAGTGTAATATGTAATATGTACAAAGAAGAGCTAAACACAATCAAATACATAGCACAAGAAAACGGATACATACCGACATAATACACAACATAATACGAAAGACAAAACATAATCACAAAAAACATAAGAATACAACACAAACACAAGAACACAAAAAATACATCACACAAGATTGCAATCTCATTCAAGAAATTAAATTACAACATCGCATACAGAACAAAAATACTCTACAACAACATCTCAACACACAAACAACACAAACAAACAAATACAACCCCACAGGCGTATACAAACTCAAATGTAACACCTGCAACAACTTCTACATAGGACAGACAGGCAGATCATATTTTCAAACACGTTACAAAGAACACATCGCAGCCATAACAAAATTACAAAACACTTCCACATATGCAGAATACATCGCAAATGCTAACCACACATAAAGAGACATCATCACAGACATGGAAATTCTACACATCCAACCAAACTACCAGAAACTAAACACACTAGAACAATACGAAATATACAGACACACAAAAACACCCAAATGAAATTCTCAAAACACACAACTCAATTACAGAACACACACATTCTTTGATTCCACGTTACACTACACAAACACACCCCCACAGGAAACAAAACAAAAGGCGCCAAGACCAGCAACAACCAGTTCATATGATGGCCAATAGCAGGCCGAAACATGTTTACAAGGTAATATAAAATTTAACACGAGAAAGACACATAATACGTTTTCCGAAATTATTATTTATATTTATTTACAGTTATTATATACATTTTAAAATTATTTTCATATCATTTCTAATCTGAGTTAACAACGTACTGTACGTACTATGATTAACTCTGTAAATCGTGATAAAGGGCCTGTTTTTGGCTTATATTACGCTTTGTAATATGACAACGTAAATACGATAGACTGAACCAGCATTGTGTACGAACAAAGCATGATGGATTGCCTACATGTAAATAATAAATGTAAATTTAAATCTAAATAACAAAATGTAAACTGAAGCTGTAGTCGGGTGGTCCGGCAATAGTAAGATATTTTTTCTTCTATATAAGTTATAGTATAGTTTCATTTTGATATTTCTATATTTCTTTGAGATGTCTGTTTAACCTACGCTACAGGGATCAGCGAACCGCGTAATAGGTTCTTTATTCACTCAGTCTGACAGGCGCCTAACGCATTTAAAACCAGTAGACGCGAGGTAGGTTACTGAACTTTAGTATAGCATAAAGGGGTTTTTCCTGTCTAGGAACGCGTTGGTAGCGTTGTTTGTATCTGGCAAACAATAGTAGCGTCTGGTGAGCGCGTCACCTTAGTGAGCATTTAAAAGGACGTGAGCCGAGAGCGTCCCCACGAGACGATTGCCGGCCTGTGAGCCGAGTGTGTATTTCCCCAGACGATTACCGGCCTGTGAGCCGAGTGTGTATTTTCCCAGACGATTACCGGCCTGTGAGCCGAGTGTGTATTTTCGCAGACGATTACCGGCCTGTGAGCCGAGTGTGTATTTTCGCAGACGATTACCGGCCTGTGAGCCGAGCGTGTATTTTCTCAGAATATTACCGGCTAGTGAGCCGATCGTGTGTTTTGGTCAGAAGACTGCCGGCCAGTGGCGTGCTACTCACTTATATAATTTACGGCCTGTGAGTCGATCGCGTGAGTATTAATAATATTTCCGGCACTTGTTCCGATCGTGTATATCTTATCATTCTCCGTTTCCCAGCCGAACGAAGTGATAAAGTGTAGATTTCGCACCTTTTAGCTTTGTGATTTACTCAATAAGCTGACGGCAGCGATTTTAAACTGGCGTTAGACGAGACGCCGAAAACACACGGAATGACAACAGCCAGTATTCCGTCGCTTGGACTCAAGCAAGGGAAGTGAGCCGAATAAATACACATAGTGGAACTTTACCCCTTGGTTTCTTTTCGTGGGAATTACCAACATCACATTACATCCTACGCCCACAAAACCACAAGGTCCCTGAGAAGAGATCTCCTCTACCGGGGGACAAGATCCTCCATCACCCACCGACGTATGACTGAGTTAGTGGACTTCTCCTCTGCCGGCGGCGCGACAGAGAGGAAGATAAACAACAACAACGTGTGCCACCAGGTAAAACCCGTCGCAAATGGCGCCCAACGTGGGGCTACGAGAATAAAAACAATACTAGTGTGGGGCCCGAGAATCAACAATACCACCGAGACAGCGTGGCTACGAGAATAAAAACAACAACGTGTGGCTACGAGAATAAAAACAACATCGCGTGGCTACGAGAATAAAAACAACATCGCGTGGCTACGAGAATAAAAACAACAACGTGTGGCTACGAGAATAAAAACAACATCGCGTGGCTACGAGAATAAAAACAACATCGCGTGGCTACGAGAATAAAAACAACAACGTGTGGCTACGAGAATAAAAACAACAACGCGTGGCTACGAGAATCAACAATACCACCGAGGCGTCGGGACGAGAACAACAGTAGCAGCAGCAACGTGATTATCGTCAGTACTAGACGACAGCAGAGAGGCTGACGCAGCATCCCCGCCGAGACAACGAGAGCGGCGACACCGAGGGTGGCGAAATCATCACGGCTACGCGGGACGAGTAGGGTCGACGCTACATCGAGGAGGAAGACAACGTTGATGGTAATATTTTGGAGGGTTATACATGTATGAACTTTCTTTGTGTGTAGGGAGGATAACATTTATTAACGCATAATTCTGTGTAGGGTTGTACGTATATTTATGTCTGTGTGTGTATAATATTTTGGAGGGGATTGTTATTGTGTGATCTGTATATAGGTTATGGCATATCCAGATGTTATTAAGGAATAGGAGAATTGAGACCGAAGGGACGGAGAGTGAGAGGAAAATAATAAGTAGAGAGAATAGAGGGATGGAGAACGTAGGAGACAGCGAAATGGAGGGAAGATTAGAATTGGAGAACAGTACGGGGGACGACGAGATCATAGGAAATAGCGAAGAAACCCAGCAATGTAGCGAGAAGGAAAAGGGAGAAGAAGGGACGATGCTAGGACAGCTAGGAATTTTAATGAAACATATTACAGAGCAATTGAAACAGAGTACAGAACAAATGAAGCAGAATTTCGACAAAATGAAACAGGATAATTCAGAACAAATGAAAAAAATGGATGAGAGGTTAGGTCAAAGTACTGAGCACGCGAAGCAAATGTCAGAACAATTTAAGCAAAATTTTGAACAAATGAAACAAGATAACTCAGAACAGTTTAAGCAAAATTTTGAACAAATGAAACAGGATAATTCAGAGCAATTGAAACAGAGTTTGAGACAGATGGATGAAAGATTAGGTCAAAGTACTGAGCAAGCGAAGCAAATTTCAGAACAAATAAAGCAAATAGATGAGAGGCTAGGCCAAAAGACTGAACAACTGATGAGGCAGATGGACAGCAAACTATCAGAAATGGAGAGTAGGATGGGAGAAAATTCCAGAGAGATTAGGGAACAGGTAAACCAGCTGATAGAGAGTCGAATAGAAAACTTGGAGGGAAAGATAGCAGACAATAATACGGAAATAGAAAGTCAACTAGGCGTCGTAGTAGATAAGATGGCAGAGAACATGAGGGAACTAGAGGAGAAGGTGAGGAACAGCACAATTGCTGAGAACGAAAAGACGAGATCGGCCATAGAAGGAACGGTAGATGAGAGGTTACAAGGGGTGGATCGAGAGATGGAGGCGATTAGGCGAGTAGTGAGAGACCAGGGAAAGGAAGAGAGAGAACGCTTAGAGAGTTTAGAATCAAGATGGAATTCGATGCAAGATAGGATCCATGGAGTCACTGTCGATAATTCAATTAGCGAACCGAGCGTGAGCGGAACGCCTAGCGGGAGCAATAGTATGGGATTAGGAAATATAGTAGGAGGTAGTAACATAAGTAATCATGTGGTAGGAGAGAACCAAGACCCACGAAATCAGGAACAATGTAATTTAAATATTGTAAACGAGAGGTCATCTTTAGGTCGCCCACAGTATCCCACGCATATCATTAATGAAATCGGTTATCCCGTATTTGATGAGGTGGAATTCTCAAACCCTCACTGTTATATCCGCGAATTGGAAACGTATTTTCACGTGAAAGGGGTACCAGAGGAACTAAAAATGACCGTCGTGAGAAAAAGTCTAAGAGGACGGCCACTTAATTGGGTTCTCGTAGCTTTAGACGCACAGGTTAGTTATGGAGAATTCAAAACAAAGTTCTCTGACCGGTATTGGGGGCAGAGGCAACAGCAGAAAATTAGAAAAGAAATCAATGATAGTAGGTTTGATGCTAAGAAAGGCATATCGATGATTGATTACTTTATGGAGCTTGTCAAAAAGGGAAAGAGTCTAAATCCACCAATGCCAGATTCTGAGTTGATACAAACTATCATATCCCATTACCCGGAAAATATTAGGTATAATTTAATTATCGCGGGACCACGAGATTTTGGGGAGACAATTGACCTCCTGACCGCGCTAGACAGTTCTGATATGACACACAATGGAGGCGAAAGTTATGACGCAACTAATTGTGCAGAGAAGAGTATACAGGGTTATTCCAGCCACTCGAAGGCGGAGAGAGGGGCACATGGCGCCCTCTCACCACCTCGAGGAAACATGAATGTAAATAGTTGGGCAGTTGACAGACAACCAGGCTATGGGTATAATAATAATAATAGTCGGGGTCAAAGTGGTACTGTCAGTCCAAACCGAAATAGGAGGGATATTCAACCTGTCAGAAATATGTACAACCGCAATAATCCTGGTGCTGACCGCGGTAACGGAGGTAATGTAAATAGGATGAGAAATAATGGGGGCGGACCAGTCCGCAGAATCAATCACATAAGGTGGTATCCGGATAGAGAGGCAGATATGCACCCTAGGGACAGCAACCCACCCCACTGGTTTAGAAATAGGAGATATAGGCAAGGATTCTGGCAGCCTAATTTTGGTAGGGGCTGGAATGATAGGAGAGACTGGCGGAGACAAGAACAAGAAAGGGACCGCAGAAATGCATTAATGGTAGCAGCGCAACAGGTAGACAATAGAATGCCAGCCACGCGTAGCGACGAGTGTGACAGATTAGCAAGTCCGGGTGGAGATCCTTCAGTTTGGAGACCATACCTGCGAGTTGAAGGACCTAGACAACAACAAGGTTTTAGGTAGATACCATAAACAACTGCTAAGACCATTCAGGCAAGACAATGTAAATATAGATATGTAAGTTGGAATGGTGATCTAGACTCTATTGTGTAAAGGCAGGATACCAATGTACAGTGCGGCGCAGTATAACTGCGTACGCAAGGCGGATGCGTGATGGAATAATGTGTGAAACTGTAAATAAGAATCTTATGAATTTTGTAAATATCGTATGTAAATAGTGTGAGGGATGATTAACATGTATACTTGAATGATGACTGTGTGCACAGAGAGATTGTTTAAAAACATATATGTCATGTTTATTTTAGAATTTGTATAGCTGAGCAAGATGGCGTGTATCCTGGCTGATCGCGATAGGAATAACGGTAGAATGGCATTGTCGAAGGCGAGATTTCCCAACAATGAAAATTCTCTAAGGGAATTTCCATTGTTGAGAAAGGGGCATTTGAAGCTGTAGTCGGGTGGTCCGGCAATAGTAAGATATTTTTTCTTCTATATAAGTTATAGTATAGTTTCATTTTGATATTTCTATATTTCTTTGAGATGTCTGTTTAACCTACGCTACAGGGATCAGCGAACCGCGTAATAGGTTCTTTATTCACTCAGTCTGACAGGCGCCTAACGCATTTAAAACCAGTAGACGCGAGGTAGGTTACTGAACTTTAGTATAGCATAAAGGGGTTTTTCCTGTCTAGGAACGCGTTGGTAGCGTTGTTTGTATCTGGCAAACAATAGTAGCGTCTGGTGAGCGCGTCACCTTAGTGAGCATTTAAAAGGACGTGAGCCGAGAGCGTCCCCACGAGACGATTGCCGGCCTGTGAGCCGAGTGTGTATTTCCCCAGACGATTACCGGCCTGTGAGCCGAGTGTGTATTTTCCCAGACGATTACCGGCCTGTGAGCCGAGTGTGTATTTTCGCAGACGATTACCGGCCTGTGAGCCGAGTGTGTATTTTCGCAGACGATTACCGGCCTGTGAGCCGAGCGTGTATTTTCTCAGAATATTACCGGCTAGTGAGCCGATCGTGTGTTTTGGTCAGAAGACTGCCGGCCAGTGGCGTGCTACTCACTTATATAATTTACGGCCTGTGAGTCGATCGCGTGAGTATTAATAATATTTCCGGCACTTGTTCCGATCGTGTATATCTTATCATTCTCCGTTTCCCAGCCGAACGAAGTGATAAAGTGTAGATTTCGCACCTTTTAGCTTTGTGATTTACTCAATAAGCTGACGGCAGCGATTTTAAACTGGCGTTAGACGAGACGCCGAAAACACACGGAATGACAACAGCCAGTATTCCGTCGCTTGGACTCAAGCAAGGGAAGTGAGCCGAATAAATACACATAGTGGAACTTTACCCCTTGGTTTCTTTTCGTGGGAATTACCAACATCACATTACATCCTACGCCCACAAAACCACAAGGTCCCTGAGAAGAGATCTCCTCTACCGGGGGACAAGATCCTCCATCACCCACCGACGTATGACTGAGTTAGTGGACTTCTCCTCTGCCGGCGGCGCGACAGAGAGGAAGATAAACAACAACAACGTGTGCCACCAGGTAAAACCCGTCGCAAAACATTAAATGTTGATAGCCGTCATTTTGAGCACCTGTTGTGAAGTACAAAATACGTTGTTAAGTCAGAGTTGTAAATAATATGAATATATTTTAAAATTGTAAATAATAAGTGTAAATAAATGCAAAGAATAATTCTAAATAAATGGAAATTACTCATAAGTGTAAATAAATAAAGATTTGATAATTTTTATACAGGCTTAAACAGATTTCTAGAAACAACTATAAATCTGAAGATGTCTAAAATCAAGCCGAAACTAGTCATTAAGTAAGGTAAAGTTGTTTGCGTGTTCCATTTTTAAGTTGGCGGGAGCTTAAACAGTAGTTTTTGAATAACAAGAAAAACACGTGTTTACTTGAACTATGAAGAGGAACAATTGCTCCTCTCGGGTGAAAAGTCATGAAACTAAGCGATACGTTCAAAAATGTATTGCTGAATGAGAAATGTATCCTCTGTTTGGGAGATCCAAATAGCACAAGTGATTCACCATTGCCTGTCTGTCTGCCTGTCTGTCTGTCTGTCAGGCATTACAACATCAAAGGATTAAAGTCTCTTGACAAGTATCTAAGCGTTTTCGACTCTTAAATTACTTATCCTCCTGAGACCTGAGACTGAGATTTTTTATGCATGTTCGTGAAATATAAATGTTAGTGATATTAAAGGCACGTAGAAAATTGTTTCGTCAACAACTATTTTTTTCCTTTACGCAGTTTTGCGCGAAAGCATGTATCATATGTGATACATTGGGTCTGTGGGAAGACAAACCATACAGAACTTGAAATAAGAGTATATAATATTTTATTGAATATAAATGGAGTACATTATGCAACATTTACTGGAAATAAGTGTATACACTATCTTATAATATTAAATGATATATAATTAACACTCTTTATAAGCATGAGCCATAACTCTTCTTTTAAAATACAAACACAGTAGGTGTGAAAAACAAAGTTATAAATTGGAGGGATTTAAAGTTTTGTTACATCATATGAAAATTACGGAAACAGTTTCTTTCTGTAGTGAAGCAAAGAAATACTTTGCATTGTGTACATCTGATATATGTCACAGATGAGCACCCTGGAAATCTGCATCTTGATCTACTCTTCTGTTGATTGTGCATCATCTCAGGCATGTGAATTGCATTTTGAATTCTTGCTGCTTTAGGTGGTAGAGATTGAGTAGCCCTTCGCTTCCTTTTGGAACCAGCTTGTTCTACACCATCATCTTCTTCTTCAGCATCATCGCTTTCTTCCTCATGTTCCTGTTGAACCTCTCTTTCCCTTTGATAATAAATCAAATTCTCTGCAATGTCCATCTTGAACAGAAAGTAGGACAATATGTCTTTGCTTGGCCATTTGTTTAATTGAGCAGCATATCTGTACTCAATCCATGCAGCAGCTACAGCAAAATAAAAAAGTGGTGCAATACTCTCACAGTCCATTTTTTTGTTCTGTTCCTCATTGCATACTTGCTCAAGATTCGATCCAAAAGATCTACACCACCCATATTTGTGTTGTACATTTTTACGATATATGGGCGTGGAACTTGGATGTAAGCACTGTCTTTCTTAGACCATCGCCTGCATTCTTCAATGGGTGAAACACCGCAGATTGTTGAGCCTAGATAAATTGGTCTGTTGTCATACCACTTAACGATTGACATTTTATCATCCAGCCTCACAACTTGATCATGGCAGCCTCTTCCTTCCCGTTTCATTTCATTATCTCTTTTCAGTTCGACAGACCTTGGGATTCGGTTTGACATGATTGTCCCAGTGCAAAAAATATTCCTATGTGATAGGAGAGTTTCAAGGACGGGCACTGAAGTGAAGTATCTATCTATGAAGATAGAAGAACCTGCTGGTAAAGAATCACATAATTTTAGGACGACTCTTCCCCCTACATCTAGTTTCTCAGGTAGTGGAGCCTTTCCTGACACAATCTCCTTGCCTTTCCCTTCATACATTAAAAAATCTAAGGGAAGCCCACTTGTTGTCGTCATAACGAAATTTTTCAATCCTACAGGCTGAGGCTTACCCCTTACAAACTGCTTCATTCGAACTTGACCATGGAATGGTATCATTTGTTCGTCTATTGAAATTTCTTTCGGTCGAGGATTTTCAAGGCAAGCATTTCTTACCCTCGCCAACATAGGCCTCACTTTCCAAAACCTGTCTTCCTTTTTGAGGTCACTGACTGCATTGTCATCAACAATTTTGAGACTATTCCTTAATGTGTAAAATCTATCTCTCGAAATATTATCTGCAATCAAGGGGAACCTAGTCCTACGATCCCAGCACATACGGATTTTAGGGAATCCAACCAGAGCTGCAGCAATGCTAGCACCCCAATACTTCCTTATTTCCGGTCCATTAGTGTTCAAGGATCTACCCTTTAGTAAAACATATTTTCTGTTTGAAAACTCAGCCATGTCCTCAAAAAAGTCATCCTTTAAATAACGTTCAAAGTAAGAAAATGGTGTCTTCACTTCTGGAATTTCGGAAGATCCGGCAGATAAACCGGTACTACAGGTTTGGTCCATTTCTGGTAACACAGGAAACCTAAAACCAAATTATATTTAATAAGACCATGTTTACTAAATTGTTTAGATCATAAAAGAAGGTTCCACTAGACCAAAAACATGTAGGCCTACAGAACCTCTAAATCAAGATAGATCAGTAGGAGCCAACGAACTACTACTGATGGAACAAGAACCCTATTCCAAAGATTTCAGTCGCATATAATCTTAGACTTGGCGTAGCTATTCATAACAATTAAAATTCAAGTTTCACAACTCACTCATTTTTATGGCGCCAACGTTGGGAAGGATCTCTGCTACTTCCGGCTTGTCCAGGTGTAATTGGAGTAATTTCACCTTCTGGCACATCATTGTCTTCATCTTCACGCAAATCATCCAGCAATTCATTAGGTTCTGGAGCCCTAATATCTGCCTCATTGTCGTCATTTTCAATTTCAACATCAGAATTGTTGGGGTCAATTTTGTACAGAAGTTCTGTAATTTCATTATTAGACAGCCCTAAAAAAATAGAAACAAAAGCTATTTAAGATAGGCCTATTCTTGTTTAAATATCGTTTATTATATGCATATTTTAAAGTTAAGTACCGTTAGTAATATTTCACGTTGAATATATATAGAATCAGGTACTCTGCCCAAAAGCAGGTACGTTCCTTAGGCAAGGCCGTAGGGATGTGAACCACGACCGCCCTAGGTATACTAGGCAGTAGTGACACTGCGATGGTTTGTCTATCGCTTCCACATTATGAAAATAAAGGAATCACAGAACACCGAGTCCTGTTGATGGAAGATTGTCTTTCATTGCCACACTGGGAATCGAACCATGGACAATTGGGTTGAGAAGCCCACATCGCTATCCACATAGCCAGAAAGAAGGATGGCATAAATAGAATTTATCAGAATAAATTTAAACAGATGATAAATATAATTTACCAAAGGAACGTTTTTATATTGTACATTCACGGTATCGGTATGGAAAGAATGGGTAATGACCCAATGTAGCATATCTAATACATCGAATAAATGCATACTTGTACGCAACTGCTTTTTACAGAATCAATATCTCAAAATGCATATGTTTTCTGCATATAGTTAACAACATATTTAGCATAATTCAGTTTAAAATAACGAATATAAACTATTACTAACCTGATGTCTTAGGAATCACAGCTGCTACCTCCATTTCGATGAAGTTACAAGTGTGTCTGCCATCTGGTGTGCACAGTCAGAAGTAAAAACAAATGATTGTCGTATAGCGCGAAGTGTATAGAATAAGATACAGTAGGCGTTCGTGCACTCTCTTACGAATACAGCGCGTGAAAAAATAGAAACCTATTGTATCACATATGATACAGTAGGTCTCAGGAGGTTATATGAGATTGTTTATTTTGGTCTACTCTTATCATCTCTAAAAAGTTTGTGAAAGTCGTTTTTCCACACCCTATAGTATACAGAGTCATTTACAATTAATGACCTGCGCTTTAGGAATCAGTTCCTTAGCCATTTTGAGCATAAAATGTCATGTGAACATGGGTCTGATTATTTATCGACTGTTAAGGAGTTATAGTTAATTGAATCCTACGAAGGTATCAGTGGTTTTGAGCAGAACCAAGAATTATTCACTTAAAATATATAGAAATATTAATTAAAACACTGTATTAATCATAAAATAAACATACCTCAGTTTGGAAGCAGATTTTCAGATATTCCTTCTTTCACTTCAATGCACTTGTCCGCACGGATGTGAATGGCGCTTAGCGTTCTATATCTCGACAGGACTGTCCCTAATAAGCGCAGCTGATATTCACCACTCCTATCTTCTCCTTCACTCCCGTATTTCATGTCACAGCGCAACCCTCCGTTTAGTTTACGTTCCAATGTGTGTTTTACAATGCAAGTAACTCCAAAGAGTTAGTCACAGAATGACGATTGGATTTTTACGAATAACTTTCAAACTAATTATAATTGGATCCATATCCATGTGATATTTTATGCTAAAAATAACTGTAGAATTGATTCCTCAAGCGCGGATTATTAGTCATTAGTCGGGCGGCGTAGACCTGCAGTGACGGCGAGGTGCCACGGGGATTCAGAATGTACAAGTAAGGACAGGCCTACTAAGACTACTGCAGGTTAATTGCCGAAGTATTAGAAATAAACTTATTCCGTTTTGGAACTTGGTCGATGTTTATAATCCAGATGTAATAATTGGGACGGAATCATGGCTTAGGGAAGACTTAAATGACTCGGAAATTTTTAGGTCGGATTATAGAGTCTTCAGAAAGGATAGAAGTGAAAAGGGAGGGGGAGTGTTCGTTTGTACTAAGATAGAAATAAGTAGCAATCTTCTGTGGATACATGAGGAAGTTGAAATATTGAATGTTCAGATAAGAAATGGGGGGGAAACCTTAGATGTAATAGCATGTTACAGACCACCCAGTGAATTAAACAATTTAACTTTGCACAAACTAAATGAATATCTTAATACAGTATCAGAAGACCGAAACGTAGTAATTGCTGGGGATCTAAACCTCCCGAAAATTAACTGGAACGGGATTTCAGGTACAAATTCAGATGCACAGACCCTTGTTAATGAATTGATCTGGCGTAAAGATTTCACGCAGGTAGTAAATGGTCCGACGCGTGACAATGCCCTCTTAGATGTTTACCTACTAAGACCTGTCTCTCTCTTTGTCAACTCTGAAAGTCTTCATAAAATAAGTGATCACAATAGCGTCTTATTAGAAATCTTCTGGGAAAACACAGTAAATCCGAGGTCAAGTCCACTGTCTGTCTGGAATTTTAACAAAACCGATGTCCATGAATTACAAACGTTTCTACGACAAAAGCATGATGACTTTCTAAGGACTGAAGGAAATATGGAAAATGTGTGGCATAAATTTAAGAGTATAATTTTCGAGGCATTAGTAAAATGTGTACCTTCTAAAATAATTAAGAAAAATTCGGACCCAGAACATTACACTAATTATATTCGCTACTTAAAGAAAAAGACAAGGCGCGCATTTAGCAAACGTAAACGAAGCCATGAGCATTGGGAAAAATATGTCGAATTAATTAAGAAACTTGAGTGTGAAAAAAGGTTAGCTCAGGAAAATTTTCTAAAAACTATTTTAAAAGAAGATGAAAGTAACAATTGGAGACAGTTTTATAATTATGTACGCAGGAGAAAAGGAAAAAACGAAGGAGTAGTGCTTTTACGAAATCAGAACGGAGAAAGTATAACTGATGACAAAGAAAAGGCCGACTTATTAAATTCCTATTTCATTTCGGTTTTCAATAATAATAATAATAATAATAATAATAATAATAATAATAATAATAATAATAATAATAATAATAATAATCCCGCTGATAGGAGTGGTTGTGTCACAGACCATGAATGTGAACCAAATTCGACTTTCAAAATAACTTCCAAAGGGGTTAGAGAGAGAATAACGAAATTAAAAAATCGGAAGTCTCGAGGACCAGATAGTATTGCTACAGAGATTCTTAAATTAGGTTCCGAGGCCATAATTCCATACTTAATGCGTATATTTCATGTTTCCATAAACAATGCAGCTATTCCACGTGACTGGAAATCAGCTATAGTGGTACCCATACATAAAGGTGGAAATAAATTAGATGTCGGAAACTACAGACCGATTAGCCTTACATCTGTCGTATGTAAAGTCATGGAGCATTTGATATCGGATTATATTCGTCATGTTCTAAATGCGAAAGACTGGTTTTACAACCGCCAGCATGGTTTTAGGGAAGGCTTCTCATGTGATAGCCAAATTACGTCGCTGGTTCAGGATCTAGCTGAAGAGGTAGATAGAGGCGGAAGAATCGATGCAGTTGTGATTGATTTTTCGAAAGCATTTGATTTGGTGCCACATGACATATTAATAGATAAGTTAAGTAGGCTAGGAATAGATAAAAGAGTGGTGCTATGGATCCAAGAATTCTTAAACGGTAGAACCCAGAGAGTTAGAGTAGGTCATGAAATATCGGAAATTGGAAATATAAGTTCAGGGATGCCACAGGGCAGCGTTCTGGGTCCATTACTCTTTATAATATACGTAAATGACCTATGCCAGAATATTACATCAAATATGAGGCTATTTGCAGACGACTGCATTATCTATAGAAAGATTAGAAATAATTCAGATGTAGATGCTATTCAAACAGACTTGAATAAAATTTATAACTGGGCGTTAAAGCATAGGATGAAAATAAATGGTTCTAAAAGTAAATCTATAACATTTTGTAAAACCCGAGAGGAAACTAGTCTTAATTACGAATTCAGTGGTGTTGTAATTCCGCAAGAACAATGTTGTAAATACCTAGGAGTGTATTTAAACTCCAAACTTTCTTGGGGAGAGCATGTTGATAATGTTACGGGTAAAGCATGGAGGGCACTTCACTTTATTATGAGAATCTTGAGAAAGGCTAGCCCCAAATCGAGGGAAATAGCATATCTAACGTTAGTGCGACCGTTAATGGAATACGGAACTACATGTTGGGATCCCTATAGAATATACCAGATAAATTCCTTAGAAAGAATCCAGTATAGGGCAGCGAAATTTGTTAAAGGTAAAAGAGAAGATGGAAACGATACGATAAAAGAACTTAAATGGGAAACTTTGGAAAACAGACGTAGGAAAACTAGAATAACATCATTGTATAGAGCACATCTAGGTCAGAAAGCATGGGTAGACATAACGGCTCGATTAGAAAAGCCAACGTATTATGGTAGGAACGATCATGATTTTAAAATCAAATGTAGGAAACAGAAAACGGATGTAGGTAAATTCTCATTTTTAAATAGAACTATAAATGATTGGAATGACCTACCTGCAGCGGTCTTTGAGGGCTGTCCTTCCTTAAGGAGATTCAAGAATAATTTAAAAAGTTGTATATAAAGTGAAAATTAAAATTAAGGTGACATTCAACATTTAATTTTTTTTTAAGGTGACATGTATTTATCTAGGCTGACGAGTTTACTTCCTTGGTTTGAATTGTAAATTATTTAAAACTAGCGTGTAAGAGGGCCTTAGACTAGAAATGTTTAGTTTAAATGTAGTTCTGTTTATAAGTATGCATAAGGATGTAATTATTTGACTTATTTGAACTGATGTATCAGTGAAGCGAGGTGAGTCAGTGAAGTTATGGTTTTACAGTGCAGTGAACAGTTCCGATCAGTGATAATTTATAGCGTCAATGAAATGTGTTCTATAGTGTCAGTGAAATGAGTTACAGAGTGTCAGTGAAATGTTTGCTAAAGTGTCAGTGAAATGCGTCATAGTGCCACTGCAGGGAATGAGATGAGAGTAAAGTGAAAGACTATTGAAACTTATGTAGGACCTGTAGATAATTATGTAGGTTGTATTGTAAAATTAGGTATTTTATTTTATGTTTTATTATTATTGTGTTAAATTGTATTGTGTATTATTATTGTATTGTGTGTAAAATTGTATATGTGTTGTAAAATTGTATTGTGTATTGTAAATTTTATTGTATATTGGTTATCATTTTATTGTGTATTGTTAATATTGTATATACCACTGCCACCGGGTGCTTGCCCACTTGCAGTGTAAATAAATACATACATGAATCACCCTGTATGTGCATGTAATCGTCAATGTTAGTACACTGAAGTATCAGCGCCAATTTCAGGATTCACGTGACTGCTTAGTGCTTTCACAGCAGGTAATCCTCTAGAGTAGGCATGGGCACCATGTTCCCGCACGGATCCCTTATACACCACCTCTTTATTTCTCCATCCACAAATATTCTGTCTACCTGTACGTACAGCAAGAAAAGGTTGAACTCGGTACCATAGCGTTCTAATCGAGATATGTGAAGTGGTGGAATAAATTTTAGGTTTCGTTTTAATTTCCAAGAAATATTGGAAAAACACTATTCTAATATTATGAATAAAGATAAAATTCAATGCCTCAACTGCTCAGTTCAGATTTACGTATATAAAATATATCAGACGGCATTTATATCTTGAACATAAGACGGATTTTGGCGAACATAAACTTATAGGTAAGAATTTAAAATAGATTTGTTAAATATGGTTTATATTAATAAAATAGTTGCTATATCTGATAAAACAATGTGTTATGTTCATGTAATTTGTTGTGCAGATTTAAATAATGACAAAGTTTTCAAGAATCTACGAGAATAATTTGTTAATAGAAAAGCCATCCCAAAATCACTACTAGTTAAAAATGCATTCCCATTAATTTATCGCATTTCAGACACATAGGCGACTTATAGAGAACAATACCCTCTTTCAAATGTCAGGTAAAACCTGAAATTATGTATGAATTATTACCTAATGACAAGACTCCTGAGTTGCGTAATTTCGCACATAAAATGTTGGAAACCTTTGAATCCAGGTATGTCTGCGAATATTTTTTTTTCTGAAATGAACTTGATGAAAAATATTGAGCGTACACATCTAACAGCCTATCTTCTCGAAACTTCTTTATATTTAGGTAGTAATAAGTAGTACTTATCCTAATATAGACAGACTTGTCCTGACCGAACACTGCAGACGAATCTAGAGCTTATTAGTGATTATTTATGAGTGTTAAGCCATAGATACCATCTATATTACGTATTTGACTTCTTTCGAAATTAATGTAATGACATGCCGCATTAGCTTTGTACAGCCGTAAGCGAAGAGAAGTCAAGTTCAAGTGTTGTAAACACGAAATATTGCGGAAGGAGTGAACTGGATCATATTTACCTTCCTGCGTTATGCCCATGCCTGCTTTAGAGTTAGTGTGAAGAAGAAAATGAAGCTGTGGGATAATTATTACCTGCTTTTTGACTGGTAATAAAATCTAGTATGATCGGTAGGGTTATCGAATGAGAAAACGGGAATATCCCGAAAAAAATAACCTTAATCTCTTCTCTCGACCACAAAATATGACTTGCTGCATATTGAACTCGGATCTCTAATCGGATAGCCGACGGTCTATCCGTCATAGACCTTGAAAACATATCAAAGTTAAAAAATGAAAATCACAAAACTCTCCGCATTGTAGTGTCGCAAAGAAGACAGTTGCACCTCGCTTCAAAGTGAAGCTTCATGGAAACTGTCCATCACGGCTGATCTGGATTCTGAAGCAAGAAAACAGAGAAGTTATATGGGATTCGCTTCAGAGACGTGATCGATATGAATCCAATAAGCCACGCGTCGCGAGTGGCGACAGCTGACTGTCACTGTGCGACAGACGGCGCGAAGCGACATTCGTTCAAACAAACACAAACAGTACACAACCCTGAATCCGTAGTTACGTGGTATCGCAAGATTCAAGAAACATTAACCTTGAATACAAATAATATCCACAAATCATATCTAAATCTTTTATTTATCATCATCATCATCATCATCATCATCATCATCATCATCATCATCATCATCACCACATTGATGTAAAACGTTTGAAGATGAATTGCAATCCCATCTATGACATTGAGGTTTGTGGGTTCTACTTTGTATGAAGTATAGGCCCCAAACAAGGATTACTAAGTAACCGGCATTTTACCGGCCCGGCCGTAAATTTTAGCGGTCACAACTTACGTCCGGTGGCTGGTATCAATCCCTTACTGACCCTTGTAATTGTGTCAAATGAGTGAATGTATAATAACAGCTTTCATTAAAAAGACCAAAATTGATTTTTCTCTATTTCGCTAAACATTTTGACGTTTAACGTAGAGCAGCTAAAGATAATGAGAATTTTAAAGTTCTAGATTCATTTTCCGGGCTGAGAGGCCGTGGTCTATTGGTTGGTTTTATACCAGACGTTTCGTCTGCAACTGCGGCAGACATCTTCAGTGGAGTGGTATCCGAGGTCGCAAGACTCTTCTCAGCGTACCTGAGGCGTACCAGTTGCCTCAGGTACGCCGCGAAGAGTCTTGCGACCTCGGATACCACTCCACTGAAGATGTCTGCCGCAGTTGCAGACGAAACGTCTGGTATAAAACCAACCAATAGACCACGGCCTCTCAGCCCGGAAAATGAATCTAGATCTATAGACTCGGGCCGTGAAAGCCTACACTGCAAGAATTTTAAAGTGTTTTTCAGACTTTAAACTTGATGGTTTTACGCTAAAAGTGGAAGAAATGTTAAGCATTCGACAAAAACTGGGGCTTGAACTAGATACACTCTATGAAGAACAATGCTTATTCAACGAAGCGGCTTCTTCCTTTGTGAAATACGAACATTTGACAACTACTGGAAAATTGTTTAAATATTTTCAGGACAAGGGTGCCTCAAGGAACTCTCAAATAAGAATGACAGTTCAACACGTGTTTCATTTCTGCAAGCAATACTTTTGTGGAGCGTGTATTCAGTATGAATAACACGTGGGTGATGAGAGGAATCGTTTAATTGTGTAAATAGTAAAAGCTGAGCTTTTTATCAGGGAAAAAATTAAATTTAGTTATGCAAAATTGTATCGCCTTATAGCAGACGAAAAATAAGTTCTTAAAGCTGTGGCATCAAGCTCCAGAACAAATTTGAAAAGTGAATTTGGAACACTGAAGCAAGATTATTATTTCTCAAATATTTTATTGCTCATATGATGAAGCGATGAAATATGGGGGGAAGTACGGTTTTCCGATAGAAGGGAATTGAGGCTCCAGTCCCTGGGACTTATCAGGTAATTCGTCTAGAGTTGGGATCGAACTCTATCAGTGTTGTGGCAGGATGTCTCACCTGTCAGAATGAAATTCAGGATTGCCACTCAGAATATTTGTCGGACTTGGACAATAATTACATATACAGTATGTGTATAGGCGCACAATGGACTGAAGTAGCCACCGGCGTGGCTCAGTCTGTTAAGGTACTTGCCTGCCGGTCTGAAGTTGCTTTCGGGCGCGGGTTCGGTCCCCGCATGGGCTGTGATTACCTGGTTGGGTCTTTTCCGAGGTTTTCCCCAACCGTAATGTGAATGCAAGGTAATCTATGGCGAATCCTCGGCCTCATCTCGGCAATATATCATCTCACTATCACCAATCTCGTCGACACTAAATAACCTAGTAGTTGATACAGCGTCGTTAAATAACTAAATAAAATAAAAAATGGACTGAAGTAAGTCAAGTGCAAAACCTCGAAAAGTCAAGTCAAGCCATGTAAAGTCAAAGTCAAGAGTAGGGAATCATAACAATGGACATCATGTTTCAAAGTGTTAATGATGAAGCAAAATCGTATTGAAATATGCTTTTGTTTCGTTGTTGTTCTCTTTCGCGCTTGACACCGATACACCCGCAACCCAAGAGCCACAGTGTCTCACGGGCGCGTTTATATCTTATACACGCTATGTAATTTCCAGTATCTTTGCTTTATTCTATATCCAGAAATATCGCATGCAGTAAAAATGAGAAAACATGTGATTTGTTCATACATTAACGACACAATTGGATCGATAAACCAGGATTTATTAATGCGGAAGTATAGAGCAATTGACAACTCGGCCATTCGTTTTTTATCTCTAATTGATACCTACACTCAATTTATGCACTTCGTACATATTATATATTGAACTGTATCATTGCACATAGGACTACTTAAATAACGGTGGATCAGTGCAATTTCTAATCAATATGTTTCTAAATTTTTTACCAGATGTCTCTAGATGCAGGCTAAGGCAAGGAGATGCACTAACACCTTTAGTTTCTAACTTTGCTCTAGAATATGCCATTAGGAAAGTCCAGGACAGCAGAGAGGGTTTGTAATTGAACGGGTTACATCAGCTGCTTGTTTATGCGGATCACGTGTATATGTTAGGAGAAAATTCACAAATCATTAGGGAAAACACAAAAATTTTACTTGAAGCAAGTAAAGGATAGGTTTGGAAGTAAATACCGAAAATACAAAGTATATGATTATATCTCGTGACCAGAATATTGTGCGAAATGGAAATATGAAAATTGCAAATTTTTCATTTGAAGAGGTAGAAAAATTCAAATATCTTGGAGCAACAGTAGCAAATATAAGTGACACTCGAGAGGAAATTAAACGCAGAATAAATATTGGAAATACCCGTTATTATTCGGTTGAGAAGCTTTTGTCATCCAGTCTGATCTAAAAAAAAACTGAAACTTTGAATTTATAAAACAGTTATAATAACGGTTGTTCTGTATGGTTGTGAAATTTGAAGTCTCACTTTGAGAGAAGAACAGAGGTTAAGGATGTCTGAGTATAAGGTGCTGAGGAAAATATTTGGAGCTAAGAGGGATGAAGTTACACGAGCATGGAGAAAGTTACACAACACAGAACTGCACGCATTATATTCTTCACCTGACATCATTAGGAATATTAAATTCAGACGTTTGAGATGGGCAGGGCATGTAGCACGTATGGATGAATCCAGAAATGCATATAGAGTGTTAGTTGGGAGACCGCAGAGAAAAAGACTTTTGAGGAGGCCGAGACATAAATGGGAGGATAATATAAAAATGGATTTGAGGAAGATGGGATATGATTGTAATGGCTGGATTAATCTTGCTCAGGATAGCAACCATGGCGGGCTTATGTGAGGGCGGCAATGAACCTCTGGTTTACTTAAACGCCATTTGTAAGTTAGTAAGATGTCTCCACAATCGCTATCGTGGTGGCATGCACCTATTGCACATAATTTCATCATTACTCATCTATACTCGTGATCAAATAGATTTTTACATGTAGTCGCACTCACGACTTCACCTTCTATTCGGTTAAAACAGTAGATTGTAGTTTTGCACCGGAAAAGCCATTGTCATATTATAGGCTTGAGCCCATGATATTTAGGCCCAGAGACAAGCATAATACTCAATGGGACCATTAACAAAGAATTAAAACTCTTATAAAAATTTGAAAATCTCTGTTAACATTAAAATTGTAAATTGATACACAGTAAAGGAACATAACCGTTTTCATCTTTAAATTATCCCGCTCGGGTGTCCAGTCAGGACAGTAGCTGTACGAACTACGTCCGTTCTGCAATAGTTAGTTTGGAAAGTTTGTTTTCAAAAATTATGCCTACACACCCTGTGCACTGAAAATCCGTGCATGTCAAACTGGATGTAACATTGCGAGGGAGACATGAGGCAGGACGCTACATTGCTGGATTGAAACAGGAAGAACACAAAGAGATGAGACGTGCAGCTCTCCTGAGGGACGTCAGCGGCCACAAATGTCAGTTCCAGGACTGTGTCTGCCCAAAGGTCACCTGAGACGTGAGCATGGGCTGCAGCTCGCAGAGGGTTGCGTTCAGAGGCCATTCAAACAAGTGTTTCAATTTATTTATTTCTCAGCATTTCCTCCTGCAACATACAGAGCGACTAAAATGTTTCTTCCGCACGTCATTAGAGCTATAGTCACACTATCGAAATCCGCATGATTTTTCCTCTTTAAATGCGGTACCCTTCAAAATATCCCACGTCCCGTTACATAGCGTTGTGGTCTAAGGCAGGGGTCGTCAGCACAGAGCAACCTGGGGCCAGCGTCTATTACCCACGGAAAACGCAGTGCACCATGGTGCACTCGTAGCTGCTAGCGGCTATGCTCTCTATCTCTTCCTGCTGCACTACGGTGCACGACGGTCCACTTTACATGCAAGAGACTGGTGCAAAATGAAACACTTGTTTGTATTCTAACTATTATTTCCATTTTTGTCAGTGACATCCTCAAATAAAAAGTTTTTTCTGCTTTTTTCAAATTTCCGTAACTCCTTAATTATGAATGTCACCCCATTACTGTATTTACATTTTTTGTTCCAAATAACACCAGGAATCACCTCTATAAACCGGGGGAAACCTCATGATACAGCCTGTATTTAATAAGAATTTAATATTAGTAAGAAGTCAAAATTTAAATTTGTAGATTAACTTTATAACAAAATAAAGTAAACTGAGAATGAAATGAATTAAAATAAAGTACCTATATCACAAATAAAGATAATTATTTAACACATACAATGTGTTAAATATAATATACTAATACTAATTTACTAATCGTAATCCTGCCGTGCGTCCATTATAGTGGCTAGCTAGTATTATGGTCATGACGTGATATAATATGTTATTAATTGTATCTTATATATAAAATACGTTGATATTCTTTAATTTTATAACATAACATTAAGTACATTGCACTGGATTAAAACAATTTTTGTAATGTTTTTTTTTCTTAAAAAAAAAAAAAGGAGCAAAATCTTTTCAACTGGAGTCAACTGAAACCCCGTCAGCTTCCATGTATACCATTACATCGATTGTTTTACATGGGCCCTCCCCATCATTTACCACAGACTCAATTGAGTGCAGTGCCCGGGACGCGAACCTGAGATCTTAGGCACGAAATACTGGCTGGACATATCTTGGGTGTCTTATACCGCTTGGCTAACGAACCCATCACGAATTTACCCCATTATGCGGGTATACGAACCCCTGGTTAAGAGTTAGACATTTGCGTGCAATAATGGTATACGTCTTCCGGCTTCTAAGGGTTAAATTACTTATTCTAAATATCTCTATTTATAATTTAGATTTATGCGTTATAATTTTTAAATATACAGTAGATACCGGTACTTCAAAATCATGTCATAAATTTTTATTCTATAATTAATACTGTATTTTCGCAGCAATTGTGACGTATTTTGCCATTTCATATAAAGTTACTTATTTCTACTTGTAAGGTTTTTTTTTTTGTGGAAAGAATTTAATAATGAATATTTAGAAATTTGTTCCAATTGAATTTCGTTTTCGAAATCGTTATGACTTCACGTATTCGCAAGTGTCTCATCTTCAGTGCTAGTACGTACGAAATCTCCAAGCAGACCTAGACAGACAGCGCAGTGGATAATGTAAAAATTGAACAAGTCCTAACTTTTCCCCACCTCTGCCCAACACTCCGTTATCACTTAACTTGTATCTCCCTGGACGAGACCTGAACTTCGAAGTCTAGAAGTAATGTCTACTTGATCTTGTTTAAATATTGGCCTGTAATTTATTTTTAAAATATTTTCAGAACTTTTGGACACTGTTTACTCAATTTACAATTATTTTTAGCAAGATTTCTGTAATTTCATTTCATAAAATTCCAACATGAGATATTATTATTATTATTATTATTATTATTATTATTATTATTGTTGTTGTTGTTTTTATTCAATAAGTGAAACATTATTTCACTGGATAATATACTACAGTTAATTGTTTACACTCATCACTCATCATAGCCTTTAAAATTCAATTTAAATTACAACAGTAATCGTAATCTAATAATGAATATTATGAAAGTGTTTTACAGTCAAATAAATAAATGCTCTGCTGCTTAGAATAAATTTTGTTTATAAATAACATCAACAATTTCAGCGATGCTCCTTCAACAAACATGTACCGGTAATTTAGTGGATTTTTTAATTTCACACTCGGCAGTGTTTAGTAGGTCTACTTGGATTATTTTTACATCATTCACGCAAAAATAATGGACAGTCGAACAGAATATCTTGCACAGTTTGATTATCATTTCCACAGGGACAGTCCGCATTGCCATTAAAAGAGCTAGCAAGTTTGTACCAAAACAGTTAAATTATGTGAGCTTGAACTATATATCTAATGAATGAAAGGTAGTAGCGCAGCTCTCAATGTGAATGAACCAGAACGACAAACATGTAGCCTACCGCTGGGTGGTAACCAAACTTGTGCTCCAATCGTCCACGTCTTAGAACAAGAAAAGGATAAACAAATAATAAGAAAACAATAGCCTAACTTGTAATTATAAACTTCGCAACTCCCAATCTAAAATAGTTTACCCATACATATAAAAATAGCGTATAAGGTTGTAACAGGTCGTCGTCGCCCTCGGCTGCCAGCTCAGTCGTATATTGAAGTATCTCGAGGATGGCCGTCGATGTTAATAATTAATTATATACACTGATTAATTTGGGCGCCAGCCTCCTCGAGATTACTCCGGTAGAGGATGAGGTTCCCAGGTCAGCTGCAAAACGGTCGGGACATGGGGTTTGGGAGACGTGCTCGTAGGTTGAAATGATGTAGGCGCACACCAGAAGTTGTTGGTAAGAACAATGAAAACGTTTATTATTATTATTAAGTGTTCGTTTCAGATTAGCAGAAATGCGCGTCCAAGTGTATAATATCTCGCTCTCACTTCCCGCAAGTTGGTATACTAATTTCTGAGTTCACGTAATTATATCTTTTGTACTATAAAACACCAGTAATATAACGGACAGTTGATAACGTGATGAGAGGAAAGAATTCGGACTTATAATAATAATGCAACACACGACTTCTTACTACACTCACTAAAAAATTCTAAGTCCGTAAATTGTTATACTTCCGAGTTAGGTTTGCCGAGAATATGTGGAGTGCAACTTCTCCGTACGCGTTCTATAAGCCTTCTGACTATCTGCCAAATCTATCCTCTACTTTCAACCACCAAACATAGAATTTCGCCCTCCTATCTATATATCACGTGTCTCTATTAAGAATCCTGATTGGCCATGATTACACTTACGTCACTTAAGACGCGTTCTTCAAAAATTGTTCGTTAACTAGAACATCTCCTACTTCCGGCGTCCTATTCTCTGACATATACCAGATCATCTCTTTTGGAACCTGGCTTGGCGTCATCTTACTGACCACCCGCAGGCAAAGTCCATACATTCCCCCATCAGTCAACTCCACGCCTGGACACATGTTTCCTGTCCCCCTAGCTTGGGTTCGGTCTTCCTGTCCACCTGTTACTTCCGTCTCAGATTTTGAAACTAACTTACACGTCCGCGCATCCTATCCATATAAGAATATTAACACGAAATACTAATCTAATGAAAATCTCCTTATCCTATACGAGGAACCGTCTCAAATGCCCTCTCATAACAAAGAATATTCCCAAGGGAATATTTGTTGTTATGAGACGTCCCAAAAAAAAAAAATACCTTAGCTACTAGTCTCCGGTGTCCCCTAATTAGTCACACTTGGATACACCTTTTGCTATGCTTATAAACAATGTACAAATTTACACTTACAATTATCACATATTTACAACTATTCACATGTATGAATCTATATACACACCTCACGCCTGCTTACATCTCACACGCCAGTTTAACTGACTTCTACCTGACATATATACAGCATCCAATCGTAACATTCAGGGCACATCCGAATACAATGGCGCTCTCTCACTCACATTCATGATCGGTTCCTTGATACATACTTATACTTATAACATAGAAATAAGAATTATGAACTACAATAAAAAAAAATACGCTAAATAATACATAATACATTTTAAAATACCAATTAACTCTTTATATCATACTTCACACATTAGCTGCAACCCTTGAAAACACATCCACCTTCATAAAACCGAAATAATTATTAACCAGAATCAAAATTATACCAAGCAGTACATAATACTTCTGAAATACTGACTCTATTTATCATATCTCATACATGAGCTGCAACCTTGAATACACATCTCGAATAACGTCCCCTCAATATAGAGGACAACTTTATGTCTCGAACAAAAATGATGGTCTGGCACTTAATATTGATTCTAAAAAAAATGGATACATATTCAAATCGAATCATTCAACCTCTACAAATGAATGAACATAAATGAAGTTAATTAAAAAATATTCTATCATTATTATTAATCATTATTAATTCTTATTAATATCATCTTTAAATTACTGCCACAGGGAATACTACTTATCGCATGGTCTTATAAGAAAACACACAAAAACAACTAATTCTGAAGGTGGCAAAAAGAAAACAAAAGTAACAAAATTTTCACAAGGTTGAAATTTTCAGCACTGAAATCAGTTCTTGGTTCTAGTTGCTTATACCGCTCAAAGACTACATGCACAAAACAAACACATTCTTATTTTTCTTATAATTAAAATCATATTATTTTCAACTTTACACAAATTCTCGTTTATTAACCTGGTACGTCGCCTGGATGTCTATCATGAATCGGATCGTCATTCTCCGAATGGGATCGTCTGCGGCCTTCCTCATATGTCATTGTGCCATTCTTAAATTGACAGTTTACACGTGGAGACACACTTCTCCTCACTTTAAATCTACCAGCATGCTTCCACTTAACTTTTTCTCCTCCTGCAGAAAAATGAGGCCTCCAATAGCCCTTCCTATATTCACTCCTTTGATCGTTGCAGTACCGCTTCCTATTGTTAGAAAATCGGTCATTATTGTAGGGTTGTAAACCATGACCGCCAGCACTGTGTGGCCGATCCCTGCTCCAACCGTCATTATGGTCATTGCTTTTGTACCCTCTGTGGGGTGGGAAGGCTTCTTCTGCCCTCCGCCCCATGTTTGTGATGGTTTTCACAAGTCCAGTATCGCTCCCAAAAACATCAAACTTTTCGATTACTCTATTTACTTGCTCCTTGAATGCTCTATAACTTTCTAACACCTGGCTCTCTAGCCTGATACTATCCTCGGTTAACCTATACTCCGATTCATTACTATTCTCATCGAGATTATCGTCCAATCCATTAATATCCATATTTATTTTACTTTCCACCTCATTATTATTTCCGGCTACCTTAATATTCAATTCCCCAATATTCTCATTAATATCCTCAGCTAATTTACTCTCCACTTCATTACTATTTCCTGCTTTCTTATTATTCACTCCATTAATATTCTCAGCTAACTTATCTTTCAGTTCAGTACTATTTTCATCTAGTTTCTCTTTCAACTCATTAATATTCACAGCTAATTTAATTTCCACTTCATTACAATTCTCAGCTAGTTCATTACTCAATTCATTGATATTCTTAGCTAACTTATCTTTCAGTTCGGTACTATTTTCATCTAGTTTCTCTTTCAACTCATTAATATTCACAGCTAATTTAATTTCCACTTCATTACAATTCTCAGCTAGTTCATTACTCAATTCATTAATATTCTCGGCTAACTTATCTTTCAGTTCAGTACTATTTTCATCTAGTTTCTCTTTCAATTCATTAATATTCACAGCTAATTTAAATTCCACTTCGTTACTATTCTCAGCTAGTTCATTACTCAATTCACTAATATTCTCAGCTAACTTATCTTTCAGTTCAGCACTATTTTCATCTAGTTTCTCTTTCAACTCATTAATATTCACAGCTAATTTAATTTCCACTTCATTACAATTCTCAGCTACCATATTATTCACTTCATCAATATTCTCTTCTAATTTATTATCCGATTCATTACAATTCTCATCTAGATTATCTCCCAATTCATCAATATCCACAGCTAATTTATTCCTCACTTCATTACTATTCTCGGCTATCTTATTATTCAATTCACTAATATCCTCAATTAATTTACTTTCCACTCCATTACTATTCTCGGCTATCTTATTATCCAATTCACTAGTATCCTCAATTAATTTACTTTCCACTTCATCACTATTCTCGGCTATCTTATTATCCAATTCACTAATATCCACAATTAATTTACTTTCCACTTCATTACTATTCTCGGCTACCTTATTATTCAATTCACTAATATCCTCAATTAATTTACTTTCCACTTCATTACTATTCTCGGCTACCTTATTATTCAATTCACTAATATCCTCAATTAATTTACTTTCCACTTCATTATTGTTCTCGGCTAGTACATTTCCCAATCTATTATAGCTCTCTTCTATCATATTTCCCAATCTATTAGATCTCTCGTTCATTATATTTCTTAATTGACCAATTTGCTCTTGATATACGTCAGAACTTTCCATTAACTGGCTCTCTAGCCTACTACTATTCTCAGCCATCTCACTCTTCAAATTACCGAACTGGCTCTCTAGCCTGCTACTATTCTCCGCCATCTCACTCTTCAAATTACCCATCTCACTCTTCAAATTACCGAACTGGCTCTCTAGCCTGCTACTATTCTCAGCCATCTCACTCTTCAAATTACCCATCTCACTCTTCAAATTACCGAACTGGCCCTCTAGCCTGCTACTATTCTCAGCCATCTCACTCTTCAAATCACTCTTCAATTTATTACTAGTTTCTATCATTTCGTTCCTCATCTGATTCATCTGCTCCAATATCCGCTCTAACACATTATTCGACATGGCATTGTCCGAACCTCGCGAACTTTCTTTATCTTGGCTAGTACTCGTCCCTGCTGTAGTCTCCATTTTTTTTTTACTTCTAGTCTGGCTCCTTAGCAACATGTAATATATAATATATCTTCAACAATTCCCCTTAAACTCAAAAACAAAATAAACCCTACCAAAATGAATTACACACATGTACATATATATGGATACAACAATTGAAATGAAACCCTTTATGCTTACGTATCGACGTCTTCTAGGTTACGCCTGGTTGATCTCCCCCACCGTCCATCATTGTTCTCAGCTGTTTGGGGTCTGCATGGTGTTGTGGCTGTCGGTCGTTGACACTGCATGATACTGCAAGCTGCTCTACTAACACTGCGTCGGCTGTCGGCCCTCGCGTCGATCCCCGCCGTGATCATTGTTGCCATCAGCCGCATTAACCCTGCGTCGGCTGTCGGCTCTCGCGTCGATCCCCGCCGTGGTCATTGTTGCCATCTCGAGCCGCATTAACCCTGCGTTGGCTGTCGGCTCTCGCGTCGATCTCCGCCGTGGCCATTGTTGCCATCTCGAGCCCCACGTTGGGCGCCAAATTTTGTAACAGGTCGACGTCGCCCTCGGCTGCCAGCTCAGTCGTATATTGAAGTATCTCGAGGATGGCCGTCGATGTTAATAATTAATTATATACACTGATTAATTTGGGCGCCAGCCTCCTCGAGATTACTCCGGTAGAGGATGAGGTTCCCAGGTCAGCTGCAAAACGGTCGGGACATGGGGTTTGGGAGACGTGCTCGTAGGTTGAAATGATGTAGGCGCACACCAGAAGTTGTTGGTAAGAACAATGAAAACGTTTATTATTATTATTAAGTGTTCGTTTCAGATTAGCAGAAATGCGCGTCCAAGTGTATAATATCTCGCTCTCACTTCCCGCAAGTTGGTATACTAATTTCTGAGTTCACGTAATTATATCTTTTGTACTATAAAACACCAGTAATATAACGGACAGTTGATAACGTGATGAGAGGAAAGAATTCGGACTTATAATAATAATGCAACACACGACTTCTTACTACACTCACTAAAAAATTCTAAGTCCGTAAATTGTTATACTTCCGAGTTAGGTTTGCCGAGAATATGTGGAGTGCAACTTCTCCGTACGCGTTCTATAAGCCTTCTGACTATCTGCCAAATCTATCCTCTACTTTCAACCACCAAACATAGAATTTCGCCCTCCTATCTATATATCACGTGTCTCTATTAAGAATCCTGATTGGCCATGATTACACTTACGTCACTTAAGACGCGTTCTTCAAAAATTGTTCGTTAACTAGAACATCTCCTACTTCCGGCGTCCTATTCTCTGACATATACCAGATCATCTCTTTTGGAACCTGGCTTGGCGTCATCTTACTGACCACCCGCAGGCAAAGTCCATACATTCCCCCATCAGTCAACTCCACGCCTGGACACATGTTTCCTGTCCCCCTAGCTTGGGTTCGGTCTTCCTGTCCACCTGTTACTTCCGTCTCAGATTTTGAAACTAACTTACACGTCCGCGCATCCTATCCATATAAGAATATTAACACGAAATACTAATCTAATGAAAATCTCCTTATCCTATACGAGGAACCGTCTCAAGGTATACAATTGAACCGGTCTGACCTGGAAGGTATTAAATCAGTTTTTGTAAATTTTCAGGAGAAGAAAAAAACATTATATCATGAAAACAACCAAGTAAATTTATTGAATGTTTATGTTAAGCTGTAGAATAATTCCCTAGCCTATGTGTGCCACAGTAGAAAGACAAAGTTAGTGAATGCTTCAGACACATTAAAAATATTTAGAAAAACTGTAACATAAATACCACCTACAATCAATGAAAAGATTGTTATAAATTACAACTTCTCGTATGATATACCAAAATACAAGCTAAGTAGAGTAAATTATGGTAAAAAACACAAAGTAACTTATGACTCATATTACACTGAAATATTGATATCTCAAGGCCGCGGGTCCACACCTGTGGAGTAACGGTTAGCGCATCTGACTGAGAAACCAGGTGGCCCGGGTTGGAATTACGGTCAGGGCAGGTTACTTGGTTGAGGGTTTTTTCAAAGTTTTCCCTTAATCCAATACGAGCAAATGCTGGGTAACTATGAGTACTGGAACCGAACTCATTTCACCGGTATTATCACCTTCATTTCATTTAGACGCTAAATTTAATAACCTAAGATGTTGGTAGAGTGTCGTAAAATAATCTACTAAAGAGAAACAAGGAGGCGGGATTGGCAGGAAGTCAATAACAATGCTTTCCTCGTCTGTTAAGTTGCCAGAAGCAACAGCTTCTTGTACAAGGAAAACGTTGACTTACCCTTTCTTGCGCCGATCGATAGGTCTTGCTTAAATAATTCATAATGTTAGATAAAAAGGCCTGGTTGGAGATTTCGTACGTACTAGCACTGAAGCTGAGACACTTGTGACTGCGTGAACTCATTCGAAAACGAAATTCATTTGGAAAAAATTTCTAAATATTGATTATTAAATTCCAGCCACAAAAAAAAAAAAAATTAATAAAAAAGACTTACAAGTAGAAATAAATAACTTTATTTGAAATGGTAAAATACCTCACAATTGCTGCGGAAAATGCAATCTCAATTATGGAATACAAATTTATAGTGACATGATTTTTAAGTACCGGCATCTACTGTATATTTAAAAATTATAACGTATAAATCTGAATTAGAGATAGATATTTACAATGCCTTTCAGATCCGATCGATTCAAATTATGATTCTAACCTCATTATAACAAATAACAATGAAAATTTCATTTTTTTTAAATAAATACTCCTTTTATGTTCAGAAAAAAACAATATGTGTATTCTGAAAATATTCGTTCTACGTCACAAGACGTTACTGGAGCAAATCTGAAATATGATACAGTATTTCATATTATCGTCACAACAACTGTGTGAATCTAATAGTGTATCTCGTTTGTGACACATAATATTAAACCCATAATTGTTTTCATTTCTACTTTATTGACAGCTAGGATATTCGTATCGTAATTCTGTTGTTGAATGAATTTGGACTGTAACGCAACCGAATGCACAGTAGCATAGCCACACGAGATGTCAACAGACCAGCAAAATAAACAAGTAAATAAATTTGTCTTTCAACTAACATTTAACGAAGAATATTCGGGGAAAAAATAAACGCGTTACACACTCCTGTTTGCATAATTATGTATTTACAGATGAGATCACTGTCTTTGGAATAATCCATAATATTAACATTACGTAAATAACACAATAATAACGGAATACCTCGCTTTATTCAAAACCTAAAATATTAATATAAACTAGCAATATTTTTCAAACTATTCACGACTATACACAACTCCACAGAATGATGCTATGCGTTGTTTATGTGAAATGTATATTGTCTGTAGGGAGCGGGAGCAGGGCAAGGCGCGGGTTATATATCTGCAGTGCTCGGGAAAAGTGACATAAGTCAGTTTCCACAAACCTTTTTGATAATTTATTGACAACTTACGGAACATCTGCTCGCTTGGAAAAAAATACATAAGTATTTCTCCCATTACAATAATTCATAGAGAAAAAAATCAAATCGACATAAACCAGTGTAAGTTGTCAATAAATTATCAAGAAAGGTTTGTGGAAACTTGACTTATGTCACTTTTGCCGAGCACTGCAGATATGACCCGTTCAGAGCAGAAGTGGTGTAAGTCAGAAATGGGTAATGAGGATTAAAGTAAACATTCTGTAAAATACAGCGCAAAGTAGCAATTAATATTCAATTTATTTAACTTATTAGTAGTCACTGGATAGCACGAAGGGCATATTAATTGCTACTTTGCGCTGTATTTTACAGAATGTTTACTTTAAACCTCATTACCCAATTTTGACTTACACCACTTCTGCTCTGAATAGCTCATATATACTTCTCACTGTGCTCAACTGAAATGTACTGTTCTGGTACGAACTTCCTACCTATGGCCATTAATGTAGAATTTATGTAGGTACTCCTCAAACTTAAGGTGTCTTCTAAAGAACTGTGTAAGTGCGAAATTGAGAATTATGTTACACTTTTTTTATGGTGAAGACAAAAAGAAAGAACAAGTACGCCTATATTGTGAAAGAAGCTTTTGTGCAATTCATCCATTGACTATTTCATTTTGTGTGATTTGCTACTTAAATAAAGATATTGGGCATAATATGCATGATGTCGTAGATATTGAATCTGCGAATTTTGTTAACGTGTCTGCTCATTTGTCATCCACATTACCAGTCTGTCCTCGCACTCAAGACAAATATGATTTTAGTTTTCTTATATCTTGTAGTATGACTATGAGATATTATCCACTGGATATTAATTTCAGAAAATTTTGAAAGCATTTGTAAGTTATTTTATATTCTTAAATGCTACCTTTTAGCTAAATTCTGTAAAGAGATTGTATGAAATTTTTGGCTGCTAATATTTTCTTGTAGCCTTTTATTGTCTATTATAATTATCTAATCTAAGGAGTTACAGCAATACGCGCACCTCTGAAGTTAGAGCAATGATTTCGATTTCGGAATTTATTTTTGTTGGCGTACGAATTTATTAATTACTCATTGCTTGATATGGAAATGATTATTTTTCTTCATTCTGTGCATCCTACTTTTATACTTTTATTTTTAATCGGAGAATAATTTTACTGTCATTTCGGTTGATAGATTTTCAAATAGACGATGTTCATCAACTTCCTTAACTGTAACTTGGGTTCAAAGTGAAAGTATACAATCTTTAAAGAACCTTTTGAACTTGTTGCATTGAGGGAAATTGTGTGCTGTACTTGCGTTTAGAATAGCAAATCTTCTTTGTTTGGAATTTTGAGTTTTGTTAAAGCCGTCCAATTTGACAGATATTCTAAAGTTACGTGTTATTTTTCCAAACTTGGTATTTTGTTAATTTCACATTGTTGTTTGTCTCCTCAATGTTGCAGATTTTATTCTTGTATTATTACGTGTTTGTGACATAACATCTTGACACATACATTTATGTCAGCATTGGTTAATAGTTTGTCTATGATATATAGTTGCTATCCTCGGCTGTGTATCCATACTTTAATTTTGGTCTTACGAGAGTTGCATAGGTTAGTCGCAATATATCCACATTAACTCACCAGATATTTTTCTATCATTAACCTTGTTCATGCGTCATTTTTTGTTTGTTTTAATGTACGTGTATGGTTTATGAGTTTTGAATTTAAGACATAACTTAGATATTCAGAACGTTTCTTTTACTGTCGATATTTAAGAATATTTTTAATTTAGATAAATTTGTAATGAGATAGTTGTATCTGATTTCTTGATGTTAAAAGGCAAAGCTTGCGGTCTGCAGCATTCTACCTATGCTGTTTATTTCTATATTGTCTGTGTTGCAATCGCCATTCCATGCAAAGCTAAAGAGTGTTCCAAGAAGAACACCGGATTTAATAATGTGAATAAATGCAATAAAAGCAGATAACAGAATAGATAACAGGGCCCCGATACCAACAACATTGTCCCAACAATGTCTAGTCATTGTTGGGTTTTCTGCACTACTTTCTCTATTCCTTTAAAGTCTATAAGAAATAGTTGGGGATTGAGAATTATTGATCCTTGCTATATTCCTTGACGTGCTTTGTAAACTTTTTGATTGTATTTTCCTTGTGATTTCCTGTGTTGTCTAATGCAAAGAAACGTTGTTGTGCCAAGTGAATACCACGGGACTTCAATTATTCCGTCTAGGTGAGTAACAACCTGTCAACAGATGTATTTTAAAGTCTTCAATCAATTTATAAACTATTCTGTTATGCTTTTCAAAAGAATGTTACGTTTTGAAATTGCAGAAACGTTATATTTAATTAAATTACACTCAAACTAAAACGCATTTTGACCTATATTCGTGAAGCAATATAATTAATTTAATTCAATTTGAAGTTGAATGTGTCCAGCATAATGTTCTTAAACACGAAAATAAATTTATTGGACACTGATTACAGAATTTTAATGTGAAGCAGGTGAAATATCTGAAGTTTGACTTATATTTTTTTACTATATTCCAAAAGTCAGAAATCCGACGAATGCGTTGACCTGGGTTCTGAATAATGTTTGCTTATGGATTAATAATTTTTTATTTAACTCTTACGTCTCTTATAAATATGCACACCAAGTTTCATAAATATGGTGAGTTCAAATGACATTATTACGAAGTCAAACATTTTGAATTGGATAGAAATTCATTAATATACATTAATTTTTTTTTATTTTTGTCAACGCATATGTTTCAGTGGTAAAATTCTGCACGAATAATCTCCATTGCTTTACAAATACCAATGTGTTCTTATTTTTAAGAAACTGAATTTTTGAGAAAGCCATGGAAATTTTAAAACCTAAATTTATCCTTATATATAATGTCAGTAGTTAGTGGAAGAAATAATGAGGTAATCATGGATCTCTGTGCCGTAAGTAGTTCATCATTTGATTGCCTCTGATCGCAGTAGCGATAGTGTTATATTTACATCCACTGTACGCACATTGCTGAAAACCATTGGCAAGTACATTTGCATAATAAAAGTCTTCCTCGATGTTTTGGCGATTACCATGCCATTGGTTAGATCCAAGTTTCTTGTTTTGAAGCTAGACCGAGAGCGATTTATTTTAAAGTGTGATCAAACTTTAGCATGCCTTTGTTCGAGAGGGAAATAAAGCTGAGAAGCACGTAAAAGAAACTTGTCCCTGATAGTGGTGTCCAGGTAGTATTTGTTGGCCATTTTACACTTACGTTAAATTTTAATGGTGAATAACCTCTGAATTTGAAAGCGTCGCTTAATAAAAATAATACAAGCAGTAGTACTGTTATTACTACCATTAGAGACTAGAAATACCTCGACATGTGACTGTCTGGTAGAGTTATCTTCGCAGCACCTGAACTATTGATTCTCTATTCACGAACCTAAAATACTGATCTAGTCCATAGACTACAGCGTGTTCACAATACCTGCGTTCGTTTCTTTATAACATCAGAAAATTCGATCATATAACACCTTTACTAGAACTGTTCTCTTGGAATCCACGTAAAGAAAATACTTTTTTAATTCCGTCATATTACTATTTAAAATTATCCACACCTGCACATCCACTTACCAAGCATTTTGTTTTGTTTACCTTTCACTATCTCAAACTCGAAACATTACAATTCGTAAGTAGAAATCATGACAAATAAATGGCATTGTTAGGGCCTATTAATACTGTGGCAGCTAAATAACTCGAATATCATGATTTAATAGAATAACTTTCGACAGTGCTATTTCAGTTCTTAATTAACGACAAAATAATGAACTAAGTTATTCAATCTGTTTACGTCTGGCAGTGTATGAAGACAAAATCATCAAAATTAATAACATAACATGAATAAGAGGTAAATTAATTAAGAATCACGAAACAAAGATGAGTGATCACTGATCGCTTTATTTGTTTTGCATTATAGTAAGGAATTTTAAACACACTGTCCTTAAATATCACAGCTAAGATGGGGTTTTCGTGTTCTCTTCTATAGCCATTGGACTGTGGTGTTCAGTCCTCCAGATTCTCGGGGTAACTGTCTCTGCTTTCGTCATAGTCGAGTGTATTTTACCGTGATTAAGGATAGGTAACATAACATAAGCACTAATACCGCGCCCTTTAATCTTTAAGAACAGATGACTGTAATGTTACTGCAGTTACTGATTAACTACAAATATTGTTCACGAATTACATGCTATCAATTCAAACAACCCTATATGATTACTTGTTTTTCCATTCCTGTTATTGGATAATTGAAAAGAAGCGCAAAAGGAGTCAATTGTTGTTGATATTTATTGGCATTCTCTCCAACGTTGACGGGGAAAACAGAGGTACAAAATGTAAACAAATATAACTGCACAAAACCCCTAATTGACAGCAACATTCTCATTGATCTGTATACTACTTTACAACTCGATCAACGTAGTCCAGACACACGTATCCAACTTCAATCTTTCTGGTTTAGTCAGTTATCGACACACATCGGCTCCATACGTCAGGAACACTAGCTAATTCTCATTGTAAGTATTCATTCTGTACGATGGCCATTTTCAATCATACAAATACAATTGCTAAACTATTAAGGTTTTTAATTACCATAATATTTTTATCAACATACTTACTTATGGCTCTTAAGGAACCCGGAGGTTCATTGTCGCCCTCACATAAGCCCACCATCGGTCCCTATCCTGTGCAAGATTAATCCAGTCTCTATCATCTTATCCCACCTCCCTCAAATCAATTTTAATATTGTGACAGCCACATCGAAACTCGAACACGCGTCCCGCAAGTGTCGCGCGGGAGTCGACATGGGCTCCACGGAGCACTGGGGGGCGACGCGCGGCGTGGAGAGGAGAGGAGAAACGGTGACACGCTGGGCCGCGGGAGAGAGGGGGAAGTAAGCAGTTGGTGACTGAGGGGAGAAATCCAGAGAAATCGAAAGACGCCATCTTCTCGACATCTGAAGATTGTTCGCGAGATCGTAGCTTCGCGAAACTATAGTTTGGTTATAAAAGTAGAGACACAAGTGAACTTGAGTTGTTGTCATAGTCGGTGGACAGCAAGCAAGCCAGTCTTGTGTAGCATTGAAGCCATCTTCGAAACCGGAGTTCGACTTGAGTGTGTCCGCAGCTGTGTGAGCGTCCGAAGTCCTGAGTTTGAGTGCAGTGGACCGCAGTTGGGGGACCTGAGTTCGAAGTTCAGTGGACTGTCTCTGAAGGTCTGGGGTTCGAGATACTGTAAACTCGAGTGACTGAGCTAGAAGAACTAGCCAAGGCAAACGAACCGTGAACTGAGAACTGACAGTTCTGTTTTGTAAATAGTGTTTTGTGAACATTAGTTAAGATTAACAGTTCATTGTTGTTCTCAATATTCCAAGTAAATTGTCATTGTCGTCTGTGGAGTGAAATAACGAATACTGTGTTACTGTGTGGAGTGGAAATCCCATTCTTGACGGAAGTGTTTACATTAAATTATAGAAAGTAATTATTGTTCTGTTGAAATAAAAAGTTACAATATTATCCTCCCATCTACGTCTCGCCCTCCCCAAATGTATTTTTTCCTCTGGCCTCCCAACTAACACTCTATATGCATTTCTGGATTCGCCTATTCGTGCGACATGCTCTGTTAATCTTAAATGTATGGATTTTATGTTTCTAATTATGTCAGGTGAAGAATACAATGCATGCAGTTCTGCGTTATTTAACGTTCTTCATTTTCCATCATTCCTCTTAGCCCCAAATATTTTCCTAAGCACTTTATTTTCAAACACCCTTAACTTCTGTTTCTCTCTCAAAGTGAGACTTCAAGTTTCACAACCATACAGAACAACCAGTAATATAACTGTTTTATAAATTCTAAATTTTAGATTTTTTGGCAGCAGACTAGATGATAAAAGCTTCTCAAACTAATAATAACAGACATTTTCCATATTTATTCTACGTGAAATTCCCCCCCCCCCCCCAGTGTCATTTATATTACTGTTGCTCCAAGATATTTGAATTTTTCCACCTCTTCGAAGGATAAATTTCCAATTGTTATATTTCCATTTCGCACAATATTCTGGTCACGAGACATCATCATGTACTTCGTCTTTTCGGTATTTACTTCCAAATATATCCTTAGTTGCTTCAAGTAAAATTCCCATGTTTTCCATAATAATTTGTGAATTTTCTCCTAACATATTCACGTGATCTGCATAGACAAGAAACTGATGTAAACCGTTCAATTCCAAACTCTGTCTGTTATCCTGAACTTTCCTAATGGCATATTCTAGAGCGAAGTTAAAAAGAAAAGGTGATAGTGCATCTCCTTGCTTTAGTCCGCAATGATTTGGAAAAGCTTCAGACAGAATCTGGCCTATACGGACTTGGCTGTACGTTTGACTGAGAGACATTTTAATTAATCGAACTAGTTTCTTCGGAATACCAACTTATATAAGAATATTAAATGAAACGTTCCTCTTAACAGAGTCTTATGCCTTTTGAAATCTATGAATAACTGATATACTGTACCCTTATACTCCCATTTCTTCTCCATTATCTGTCGAATGCAAAAAATCTAATCAGTAGTCAATATATTACGCCTTAAACCACAATGATGATCCCCAATAATTTCATCTACTTACGGAGTTAATCTTCTCAAAAGAATATGGGACAAAATTTTGTACGACATTAACTAGAGTGATATTCCTCAAAAGTTACTACAGTAAGTCTTGTCCCCCTGCTTAAAAATAGGTACAATTACGGACTCCTTCCATTGTTCTGGTACAATTTACTTTTCCCAAATCGCAAGTAGGCCTACAAGCTTATAAATTTCGCTAGACATTGCGCTTCCACCCTCTTGTATAATTTTCAATAGTTTCACTCTGCTTTGTAGATGACTAGTGATGATAAGACAGGTATGGTCCAGAAACATGTCTAGTCAATATAAATTTGAATAAAAACGTGTTTTAATATTATTATGGTTTTTTGTGTATATTTTAATTACGTATGTATATTTTAATAACTGCATAAATCTTTAAAAACCTTTGAAAATTTCTCTCACAGCCAACAACAGTTTTTTCACTTTGAACATTGCCTAAAAACATCCAGATTCGGTGGGAATCCACTCAAGTGGGCAACACTGCATATGAGTCGGGGAGTAAAATGAGTACTAAATTTAAATATATTTGTATCATAACATTTGAATCCCCCAAATCTGGTTATTTAACCCCTTAAATGAATGTTCCCAAAGTCGAGACCTAGTTAAATCACTTTTTCGCACCCGAAAATGTGGATCACCCCATTTCATCAAAACTATATTGCCTGTTTTCAAGATAAAATTCGCAAATACACAATAATTTCTCTTTTAATGGTATAGGAATCTTTTTTTTCTCCATGTGCTTGCTTTGTTTTGCTTTTGTACTTTTCCCTTTTGTTTCTCTCTTTTCTTTCCATGCACTTCTTGTTTTTATCTTTCTTTCTTCTTTTCATTTCTTTTAATCTCTTTCCTTCTTATTTTCGTACTTCTTGTTTGTTGCATTTTACTTTTCTCTACTTCTTTTCTCTGTTTGTCTTTCTTTTCAGCAAGTTATGAAGTCTGAACTTAATTTGTCTGTAATTACAACTGCGGAAGCCCCACGTGACTTGCTCACTTGCTCGTGACTGATTTCTGTAATTAATCTCCAAACGTCACATTTTAACTTGCATTTCCAGCGTCTTACGTCACTATTTCTACCGACGTCACTAGCAGCGCCGGATCGATGCTCGTTTGTTCCCGTGAGGATATGCCTGGATGTCGCCGTAATCTTGTCTGTGTAATGTGGTTACTTTCACACGCCGCCGTTTGTTCTTATTTTGCGGACCCTTCCAATCACACGAGTGCGCCCCTGCAAAGAGCGGCGTGATTCACTTTTTCCACGTTTTAAATTGGTTGATTAGCGGTGTACAGTCATTCAATATTTGCACAAGCTACATTAGTTATGGATGTATCGCTCAAGTCTGAATTTTTCTATCTCGTAGCTATTTGGAAGATATATTTTCTTTGTTTGAATTATTAATAATCACGGCTGTAATGCCTTCGTCTACGAATACAAAGGACTCGAATTGAATATCTGAAACGTTTTGTTTCTAATACTACCAGTTGTCTTCTGACATTTCTGGCCTTTTCTCCTGGCCATGCCTTGTATGTAACCCACTTCTGAGGTTGGGGCGCCTGGAAGGCGGAGTTACGTTACCATGATTATGTGGCGCCAGGAGAGATCTTAAATCTAAACTTAAAATAAATTCCAGACCATGGACGGACACAGGAATTATTCTCTTTAAGGAAGAATTCCTGTACTCTAATCGGGAATCGAACTCCAGACCTCATGAACTGTAGCCAGAAGCTCTGACTACTAGACCATGAGATTGATTCCTGAAATGTGATATTGCTAAAAAAACCGTCTTACAAATTAGGAATATACTTTTCTCTATTTATGTGTATGGATGGCTACACGATCTAAGGCGCGCTCTCCTTACACTACGCGTTCCGAAGGTTCGTGGGCTCTAATCCTGCCTCGGACATGCATGTTCTGTCCTCTGTATGTCTCTGTGGAGGCCCCTATTTTCCGCTAATCCGAGGGTAGGGGAAACCCACATATGTGTCGGTATCTACTGTGTATTGTAGGTGCGTACTGAGTGTACATTCCAAGGAATAGCTGACATTGATACAGTTTCAAAGGCTTCATTATGCAGATATCCATTTCCTCCCTCATCTCTATCGCAACTGTTATTTTATTCTCATTAGTAAACTGGAAAGAACCACGATTCTGACTCTGTTAGATTTGGCGATTCCTATGGTCATTTAAATCGTAGACCAATCAATGCACTGGTATAATCGATTAATCACATACGAAAATCCAGCGTTGCCAATATAACGAAATCTGGAAACTTTTATGCTAAACGTTTCTTAACGTTATTTTATATCTTCTAGGTATTGAAATATTATTTATACAATCTATTTTAGGATAACGTATCGACAGTGGTAAAAATTTGGCTGCTTTAGCTCTGCTTCTTACTGATTTTTCGTAAACCATCGATGGTGACATTGAATAATAGATATCCCGTTCATACATTTCTTTAGGTGATTTTGTAAAGCTGGTCAAAGTTTGCAAATTAATGAGACTACATTGTGCAATAGAGTAATGTTTTGTTTTTCATTTGTAAATTGTTAACCTGTAATATGTCGAAATTATGAAATTGGCTCCAGGGTATCCGTGCAAGTCTTGAGAATCGAAACTTGGCCTTCGTTAGCTATGACCTTAGAGTGAGTGGGAATCAAACCATTACTCTTGAACCGCAAAATGTGTGATGGCCAAGACATCATGCCTCAGGAAATAAGAACTTGTAGGCATATAATACAAAATGGAACTTTATTCCCTCTTACACCAGAAAATTAAAAAGCTCCCTTACAAGAAGCCAGATACTTATAAATGATGATGATGATGATGATGATTTAATTCGCCAAATTAAAATACATCATAATATGGCACCTTATAAGTAATTAACATCACCACATATTAGCATAACATTTTTTCACATTATGAAGAGGGTTTAACTTAAGTTCAGAGTTTACCTTCCCTTTGAATGTCAGCATAAAAAATTCTTAACACTACTAGGAAGACTATTGAATAAGTTTGTAATATTAAAAACTATTTTGTGAAAGAGAATATAAAAATTTTATTTATCTCAATATATATTGGAATTTCGACGAGTAAAAGTATCATGAAAGTCGTGATTTCATAAGTTCTTTAAAATATCAATATTTTTCCTGACATGTAAAAATTAGTCCATAACATAAATAGAAAGCAAGGTAAAAATATTTGATTTAATAAAAAGTGGTTTACAATGCTCTTTATGGTGAGCTCTACGTACAATTCTAACACTTTTCTTCTGTAATAGAAAAAAAAACATTTTGGAATAGGCATGATTATCCAATAATAATGCTCCGTAGTTCAATAAACTGTGAATTAATCCATAATACACAGTAATTAAAGCATCATCTTATACACTAATTCTTAATATGCTAAGAATGGATAAACGTTTACTGATTTTTAGCGGGACGATTAACATAATCATTCGAACCAAAATTAGATTCAATCTGAATGCCAAGAAATCTAGAGAATTTGCAGGTAAAGTTTCAATACGATTTAAAGTAATTTTCGTATATACAGTATTTAGAGAAAGAGAATTTGCACTGCACCAAAAATGAATAAGTAAATTTCATTAACCATATAACTAATTTGTCCACACTTGTGGAGTAACGGCTAGCGCGTCTGGCTGCGAAACCAGGTGGCCCGGGTTCGATTCCCGGTTGGGACAAGTCACCAGGTTGAGGTTTTTCCGGGGTTTTTCCTCAACCCAATATGAGCAAATGCTGTGTAACTTTCGGTGCTGGACCCCGGACTCATTTTACTGGCATTGTCGCCTTCATCTCATTCAGAAGCTAAATAACCTAAGTTGTTGATAAAGCGTCGTAAAATAACCTACTAAAATAAAAATATAACTAATTTTAATGTAAGATGATCTGCGGAAAGATAAGACTTTATATGTTTATTTCATGATGACAATAACGATTTGACACTCCTACAAGATACGTAGTATTTATACACAACTATTTATAACACAGGTAAAGAAGTTATATTTATATGGATTCCTTCCCATCAAGACATACCTAGCAACGAAAAAGCCGATGAAGTTGCTAAAGACGCCATACTATTAAGCTGTCAGGAGAGATGAACATCTCAGTATCTTACACCGATGCACAGAATTACCTTGCCAAAGCAGCTATAAACAAATGGAAACACCACTGGTACCGCATACCAGCAAGTAAGCTCCACTTTATAAGAAAGGGATCCACTTCACCGTGTCCCATGAAGTCCCTTTCCCCCCGTCAAGAACAGGTGAAACTTACCCGCTCAGAATTGGTCACTCCTACCTCACCCACTCTTACCTCATTTTGCAACAACCACAACCAACTTGCAGTACATGTCAAACAGCTCTCACCATCAACCACCTATCCAACGAATGCCGCAAATACAACAAATAAAGACAAAAATATGGAATACCGATCGATACATCATTAGTATTTAACAATCCCAAACTCAGTCTGAAGATACTCGCATTCCTCAAAGACACTGGTCAAGGGATGCAAAACTGTTCTCCAATTGTGGCATACGTCATAAGCCGGAACACGTGACTCATCCCTTCCACCCCCACACATCATTGGATATGTTGGGTAGAGAGGAAATATATATATATATATATATATATATATATATATATATATATATATATATTCATTGTGCTTGCGGATGTCACAGATACGTAATTCAAGGCCCCGGGATTGTGGACGAGGAACAAATTCATTCCCCATGCTTCCATCCCTCTCTTCCCTCGTTTTGCAAGCATGCACTGGTCACTGGATTTTAATATAATTTTATTATTTTTTTGTAACTGTATAAGTAACTAATTAATAACAATTGTAATTTAATGTATTTTAATGTTAACTATTCGCAATATGACACAGTTGTCAAAGCGACTGTAAATAAGTAGGAAAAAAAGAACTATGATGAAGATTAGCCTATTATGGTGATGAAAGCAATGGAATACGAATGTTTTCGGTAATATGGCCGGACTCTGAATTCTACTGCTGCTCCGAGAAAGTGAGAAGACAGTGAGTTTCAGAGTAATGTTAGAAGTTCCTGTTGTCACAGTGCAGATACCCAAGAGAGTTGCACCGAACTGGCAGATTAATCACCATGCACAAGTTTAAACAAAGTTGTGTCATCTCTAAGTTAATACGACGTGTATTGTCTGTGGGATGACGACTGAATAATAGTGAAGGATTTGGACGGAGAAATAGAGGAATATATTTGCTGGCAGCAATATAGTATATCTGGAGAAAGAAAACAAATGTTGCCTTCGCATGAGAATTTTAATTGATAAAGATGAAACTGTGTTAATGTCAGAAAGCGAAAATAGATCCTTCTTTCATGAGTTAGAGCTACATACAGTTACCAAGTTTCAGTTTTCTCTAAACAAAACTAAAATTTACAGTGGCGCAATGAAGAAGATATCACGGTACTGTCAGTTTGGTCCCTTACGTCCCCGTTATCTAGCACTGATCCTTCCATCGCGATCTTTGTCTTAAAATATTTCTTTTTCCCCTGGAATCCGTAATTGAATATCATATTTGGAATTCGGTTTTCAACATTGGGACCAATGTGTTCTTCCCAGTTTCTTCTGCAGTCTTTCCCTTCTGTATTTATATTGTTCACACCAAGCTCTTTTCGTGCATCTTCACTTCTTTCGTTATTCCTGCTACTTAACATAAGGGTTGCATTTCTCTTTATTCTTTTCTTTTCATGTTCCTTTGTGTTAGGGTCCATACCTTAAAACCATACATTAAGAATTGGGATGAATGTTCATAATTTTGTAGAACTTTGAATTTGTTTTCTTGCATTTTATTTAAATTTCTCTTACTCTTTACACACTCACTCACTCATTCATACACACACACCAGTAAAATCTCTGTTATCCGTGAATGAATGAAGGAAGTAGACTAAACGGTTAATCGAACAAATCGGATAATCCGTAGCATGAATGATGATCATGAACATAGTTTCGTAATTTCAAGCTCCTGCCGTACTGCAACCATTAGCGTCTTCATACTAAACTACACACTACACCACACAAAATTATGTTGGTTATAATTCTGTGACTTGAGGCAAGACAATGGTAAATGCCAATATGGATCATGTATGAATAAAAAATTTTCTGAAAGTTCCCTTGTTCTACTATTTATGTCTGTAATTTGTTTGTCATATCTGCCATTTATGAAGATTGTGAGGACAATTTGAAAACAGAGATACCATTGTACTCCAGCGAAGACAATGGTAAGCGCCATTCTTGTTGTGAAAATGGCTGCTACTAGGGAGAGTTTATTGTTGCAAAGAGAAATAATGAGTCCAAATGAAGAACCATCACCCACAGGGGATGCAAAAGTGGTTCTGAATATGAACCAAGTACTTTAAACGAAAGAGGGAAAAAGACAACGAAAAAACGAGAAAGGGAGAAAACTAAAAAATGGATAAAACAAGAGAGAAAATAGATGTAATACAGAGGACAAATTAATGGTAAAATAAAGGAGAAAATATGGAGAAAATGGAGAGAAAATTTAGGAAAAATAGAAAAGACAATCGAAGAGACAACTGGGAAAATGTAGAGAAAGTGAGAAGGAATTGGAGGGAAATTTGAGGAGAAAATATAATCAATAGTAAGGAGAAAATAGAGGTAAGATACAGGGGAAATAGAAGACAAATGAACTATAATCCCTCTATTTTCACTTTTATGTCTTCATCCATTTTCTACTTATTTTCCTATCTATTTTTCCCTCTCTTATCACGTGTATTCTCGCCGGAGCGAATTTTTCTCCTTAAATATTAACTTCATTCCAGTTTATAGGTAGCTGGATTACGGACCCTACAGATTACACTACATATACTTTCACTGTGACCTAGTAGATCTATGGCGTTTATCCTCCAGCCAGGAGCATTCCCAATCCACACCAGCTCATTACTCTATAAAGTTCGATGATTGGGATATCCAGATTTCGAGAAGGCAACCCCACTCTTCCCTAGGCCAGTCCTTTCCGCGCGTCGCCAGCTGGCGATCGAGGAATGCCAAGGATTTATAATGGAACGGAGATTGGATGAAATGACGTTGATGCATAACGTGGGGAAACAGAAGAATCAAGAGAAAAATCCCCAACTGTGACCTGCTCGCCAAAAGTGTCATTATGGATTTTTCAATGGAAAATCCCAGGTCTAACCAAGATTCGAACCCGTGTCGACGTGACAGGACGGAATCTACATTACTCAGCCATCAAATAACACCGATTATTCTAAATCCACAATGAGAGCTGTGGGGCTATGCTTACTGTGAAAACTGTGATATGCCTATCAAAAATCACTTACAAATTCCTGACGTCATTATTTTATACTTTTATACCCTAGATGGCACAATAAGAGTTAGATGGTAAAGTCACCTGCGTCTGAAGGTAGGAACTGTACGCGGAAAATTTTTTTCTCGAATTAACATGTGTGATGTTGTCCACCTTGACTTCTAGATATGCCAGACTATTTTTGCAGCTACTTGTGCTCCACATCCCCTTCTAATGGGATGTATTCTGGTTGATTTTATTACGCGTTGAGTGCAGATAATGCTTTTATGGTCTCGAAGAACAGCGGCGCCGCTTCTTGTAGCTGTGCCAAGAAGATTCTTGCTTCCAGCTGGTGATACTAGGCAGACAAATGTTACGATTTCTTAGGCTACTAGCGCAGCAGCAAATCTGTATTTCTTTATAGGAGTTGCGAATCCACGTGGGCTGTGGTTGGAGTCAGTTAACTCAGTAATCCCTGCGGTGGCTGAGTAATCAGATCTGCAGGCGATCAGGGTTCGAGTCCCGGTCAGGTCTGGGATTTTTCATTGAAAAAATACGTAGTGGCACTTGTTGCGGACAATCATCAGAAATAAAAATAGGCGGACTTTACTAAAATCGACATGCTAATTTAAAATATGTAATTAATTTTCCTGTATAAGGTATAGTTTCGGAGATGACTCATATTTGATATATAATTTTCAGAAAAAAGTTATAAAAATGAGGATATAATAGCTTTGATTTTTGAGTTTAAAATTCTCATAATAATTGTCTCCAGTGCCTAAGTACTTTTCTGGTGGTTCTATTGACTCCTCCCCTAAATTGTCTGCGGTAGGTCGCTAAAGTTTTTCACAGTTGATGGTCCAATGGTATTTTGCAATGACATTAACGGTCTCTTCAAGCAGCCGAAATGGTCTGCCACTGACTGGAGACTTTTCATTGATTCTTCAGCGCGAAGTTTGAAAGCAGTTCTGCTGTATAATGGGAATGCAAAACCTTCTATTCAGATAGGCCACTCTATCCACTTGAAGGAGACTTATGACAACATGAAATTACTCTTTGACGCCATGCAATATAATATTCACCAGTGGAGTATTTGTGGAGATCTGAAAATCATAGGGATCCTCATGGGAATGCAAGGAGGCTTCTCGAAGTTTTGATGCTATGCCTATGGGACAGCTGTGCTACAGGTGCTCATTTTGAAAAACGGATTGGGAACTGAGGAAGTGTACAAAACCAGGAAGACAGTGTTCAGAACATGCCTTTAGTGAAATCGGAGAATATATTTCTCTCTCCCCTCCATATTAAATTGGGCTTAATTAAAGGTTTTGTTAAAGGGAAGGCAAAGACAAATTCTAGGGGATTCAAATATTTGTGTCAAAAATGTCCCAAGATTTCATCAGCATAATTAAAAGAATTCATTTTCGTAGGCCACAAATACAAGAGATCATGAAAGACAGTGCATTTGTAGAAACTGTAAATGATAAAGAGGAAGCTGTTTGGGAAAGTTTTGTTTGGGTTTATAAAAATTTATTGGTCAAAATAAATCTTGTTATTACAGAGAATTCGTGGAAAAACATTTGAGCTGTTACAAAGCAATGGGATGTCGTATGCGACTAAAGCTGCATTTCCTACATTGTCACTTGGATTTTTTCTCACAAAATCTAGGCGAAATCAGTAATGTGCAAGATGAAAGGTTTCACGAAGATATCAAGGCAATGAAGCAAAGATATCAGGGATTTTGGAATGACTCCATGATGGCAGACTTTTGCTGGATGCTGTACCGAGAAGATCTAAGCCAGGAACACTGCAGAAAGGCAACATCATTTTATTTTCATCATATGAATGTGTGACATACTCTTATTAACTCTAATTATGTCAGTATTTATCATTAGGCTGATAAAAATCTTCTTTTATAATAATAATAATAATAATTTATTTAACCCGGCAGAGTTAAGGCCATATGGTCTTCTCTAACACTCAACCAGGAGTAAAACTGCGTTACAAAAACACTACAAATTTACAAAGTACATTACAATTTTACACACAAAACTGAATAAGATAATAATAATAAAATGTAAACAACAAGTAAGTAGAAATCAGACATAATATATAACATACAGAAAGAAAGAAAAAAAGCACAATAAAATGTGAACAGCAGGTCAAAATAAATTAGACACGCAAAGTATAAAAAATAAGACTATTATTGATAATAATAATAATAATAATAATAATAATAATATTAATAATAATAATATTAATAATAGTAATAATAATAATAAATAAGAATAGTAATCATAACAATCTAATAGTAGTAATAAAACAGTGCAGTACAAATCATACAATGAACACAATATTTTTAAGTACACACAGTAACGAAAATTATGATTATACAGTATATAGCTCAACTTATCACATTATAGATATACCATTATCGGAAAATATGAAGAAAAAAAATTAAAGTAAGTTGTGTTGAGTATTAATATTATGATAGCGAGAGAGAGTATGAAAATGAGCGAATGAATAATAGGGGGATGAAGTGTGCATAATTCGATATAAGAGAGAAAGTGAGTGCAGATTTCTCCTCTCATGTAACCTAAGCCATGATAACTTCTCGAAAGAAGGTGAGATATGATCATAGTATCGAACATTACAAATGAAGCGGACGCACGCGTTATGAACACGCTGTAGTTTCTGAGCGGAATCAATCCTGAGATCACTGAAAAAAACGTCGCAATAATCGAAGTGAGCTAGAATGAGTGTCTGTACCAGCGTCTGTTTTAATTTAGATGGATAATGATACAATCTTTTTAGTGAATGGAGAATAGAGAATGCCTCCTTACATGTATATTTAATATGCGTATCCCAATTGAGATTAGATTCGAAATGCACTCAGAGATTTTTTACGGTGGAGCTAAACGGGATGATTGTTTTATTCAGTTTCACAGGTGGAATATTCAGGTCGTTGACATCAGGAATTAATGTACGGTTCGTGAACAGAATAGCCTGTGATTTACATGCGTTTAGGTTAAGCCCAAATTGTTGAGACCAGGAAGAGATGGAATCAAGATCTTCATTAAGAGCATTAATGGTATCATTTAGTGCATCAGGACTGGCTGAAATATACAATTGAACGTCGTATGCATATATTTGATATCTGCAGTGCTTAAATTATTTAGAAATTCCATTTATATAAATAGAGAAGAGCAAGGGGCCTAATACTGATCCCTGAGGAACTCCTGTGTCTACAGTACGCCAGGATGAGAACTGGTTATTAGATATGACACGCTGCTGGCGGCCAGTAAGGTAGGAGTACATCCAGGTGATATCACTATCAGAAAGGTATAGCGTTTGTAGTTTAGTCAATAATAGATCGAAGTCAACAGAATCAAAGGCTTTGCTATAGTCCAATAAAACTAGTACAGTAGCCTGTCGTTTATCCATGGCTGCGCGTATGTCCTCAGTAACATTCAACAAAGCTGTAGAATCTTGATTGTAAAGGATCTAAAAGATTAAATTCTATTAGGTAGTTTGACAACTGCTTATGAATGATGCGTTCCAGGGCTTTAGATAAAACAGGAAGAATGGAGATTGGTCTATAGTCTTTTGCAGAAGTAGGTGAATTTACTTTAGGAAGTGGGCGTACCAAAGCTGTTTTCCAGAGTTACGGATAAACAGACGTGATAATTGAAGAATTGAAAATATGGGTTATTACAGGAAGCACGACCTCGACTAACTTATTCATAAAGACTCTGCTTATGTTATCAGTGCCTTGTGCTTTAGATTTAATGCTTTTAAGAGCTCTTCTTACTTCAGAATCAGTAATGTGCGAGTAGAAAAATTTATCGCGAGAAGGAGGATTAGCTAGGAGAGTATTAATTGTATTTAGTTTTATGTATTATAAGAAATTTCCAGTCCAAGCAATTTAATAAACTTTTCAACTTTTGTTATACAGTGTACTAAAAAAACTATACCTGACACAGAAAACTAAGAATATTTTCAAAATTGGTCTACTGAAGTGGTGTAGAAAAGTATTTTTTCATTTCCGATGATTAAAAAAAATCAATTTTGTAGACCAGTATCACCGGTTGGTAACGCACGGAGAGGACTGGCCTAGGGATGAGGAGAAAGGAAGGTTGCCTGCTCGAAACCTGAGTACGCAGCGAACCTTAGTGTAGTCAGCCGGTGTGGTTTAGGGAATGCGTCTAGTTTGTAGAGTTAGAGTAATAGATCATGACAGGTCGCAGTGCTGGACCATAGTGCCCCATCCCATAAATACCATTCCATTACACCTAACTCAGTTGATATAGTGAATGTGCACTGAAAGGACCAGGTTCGTTCATAGACGTAGCCGAATGATTTCGGAGCTCACTTAGTCTTCTAATAAATGGTCGATTTTCAGACAGTTTTTCACTTATGAAAGTGAAACTGAAATTTATTTCGAATGATATGTATTTAAGTTTTAAAAACTAACCAGTGTATTTTCAAAACAGTACGAAAGTAGCACTTCGTTCATGATAAAACTGATGTCTGTCATATTCTTTCATGCCAGATTCTCTGTCAAGATTTTGGTAATTGTTTAAGTGGAATGTATATTCTTTGTTGTTTATTGTGTATGGTCGAAGTGCTTAGTAGAGTGAAGTAAATCATTATGAAAGAAGCAAACAAAGGAAAAGGGGAAGAGAGTGAGGGAGGAGAAAAAGAGAAAAGAGGACAGGAAAAGAGAGAAGATAACAAAAGAAGAAGGATTAAACAAATAATCTCAATGAGTTGGCACATACTTTTTCAGTGGCATATTATGTTATGAAACTGTTGTTTACAAACATAAATAAATGATCACGTTTAATATGTATCTACAGTAAGTGAGACCAATTTCCGTTTTCTAGATTGCGCACGAAAATATACATATAATCGAAAAGGTTAGGCAATTGACTTCACTAATAAATTGCTCGATTTAAGTAAATGCATAGTCAATTTTTCATACGTTTACGTGAAATAGATTACACGTGTTTCAAATATTTACAACATTATTGTTCTCTATTTTATGAAACTGGCATTTGAAAGTAACTTATTTAACTCATGCATAACAACGATGTATGAGGTCTAATCCTCAATAATGACCCGCTTTTCACTAAGGCAGTAACTGTATCTGGTTTACCTGGTGCACCGTAGTGTGAAGGCTTCTACGTGACAAAATTCACAAATTCACAACGAAGTGTACTATCCGTCCCAGTGGTTATGTCGCAGGATCATCGAAACGGGGAAATAACGTGAGAGTCACTTAATGGATCTTTTTTTAAGTTATTATAAACAGTTGTACGTATAGTATTACGTAGACGTCCAATTTCTAACAGCAAATATTTTCAGGAATTAGCTAAGACAGTCCAGCCACAAGCTTTACAGAGAGGCCAGCAGAAAAGGATGGGAGAAAGCGGGATGCGACATAAAGTTATGTGTATAATAATTAATTTTTTTGGAACTTAAGGTCCGGAAATATACTGCTCAAATCATTTTAGAATCAGAATTACTAGATAGTACAATCACAATTACTAGCCTTGGCTTTTTCGAATGTTGAATGCAGACACTATACTGTATTGAAAACGTCACTCATCAGCAGGGAAAGGATTTATATGTAAATACATATTTACTTATAAAGCTAATATAATTTATATTTTGCATTATCTTTATGTTTCACAATGTGTAGGGTTGAAAAATCCTACTTTTATTTTCCATATTTTTCCATATTTTAGAGTTTAGTACATATTTTCGTTAATTTCCATATATTTTCCATATTTCATATAAAACAGTCCATATTATATTAGGTTTAACAATAAAACAAAACAAAATTCCATTAACTTTTAAAAATACATTTCAACAATAGAGATTTAAACACATGTTCAGTAATCCCTTTAACATCAGAGTTATTTGAAAATTAGCAGTCCTATCAACAATGGGAAAGTAAGTTACAAAACTGTATTAATTTAATTTAAAATTTTTAACTGACTTCAGTTGTGCAGCTCAACAGTTAAATGCCAGTCAGAGTACACATAGGTTCAGTTTTGTAAATCATACTATAAAGACGGTAAATATGCCAAAAGTACGTCATTCAGTCAATTTAAAATCAAAACTAACAAGTTACATTTCAGAATTTAAAGAAGATGGTTTATCAACTGACAATAAAATATTATTTTGTAATTTGTGTCAGTGTGCAGTATCATCTACACAAAAGTTCCTGGTGCAACAACACATTACAACTAGTAAACATCAGGCCAACAAACAACTAAATTCCAAGCAGAGACAATTGTTTTTAACACAACCAACAACATCGAATGTAAGATCTGAGTTTAACATCGACCTGTGCCGTTCTCTCATCTCTGCTGATATTCCTCTCTACAAACTAAAGAATAAGGTCTTCAGGGAATTCCTTGAAAAATATACTCAACATACAATCCCGGATGAGTCAACACTTAGGAAGACGTATGCTCCATCCATCTACGATGAGACAATACAGAAGATAAGAGATGAAATTAAAGATAGTTCAATTTGGGTTTCCATTGATGAGACTCCCGACAAAGAAGGTAGACTTGTTGGTAATGTAGTTATCGGTTTGTTAAGTGAACAATATTCTGAACGAATTCTTTTACATTGTGATGTTCTAGAAAAGTGCAATAACAAAACTATAGTTAAACTGTTCAACGAAGCTATGGGTATCCTGTGGCCAAAGGGTATTATGTACGATAATGTGTTATTCTTTATTAGCGATGCTGCCCCTTATATGGTCAAAGCTGGACAAGCATTATCTGTTGTATATCCTAAATTGACTCATTTTACTTGTGTGGCGCATGCATTTCATCGTGTGGCAGAAGTGGTCAGAGACAATTTCCCTAAAGTAGATTTGTTGATTTCATCAGTGAAAAAAGTATTTCTCAAAGCTCCCAGTAGAGTTAACGTGTTGAAAGAAATGTACCCTGAAATTCCATTGCCACCAAAGCCAATTTTAACTAGATGGGGTACATGGCTAGAAGCAGTTGAATATTATGCCGAACATATAGACTCTATTAACAATGTTCTCCTTGCATTGGACTCTGAAGATGCAGTCTCAATTGATACTGCGAAAACAGTTACCTGTGACATAAGTGTGAAGAATGACTTAGCTCACATTCAGCATACATTTTCATGCATCATAAAAACGCTCAAAAGTCTCCAAAATAGGCACCTTTCACTATCTGAAAGTTTTGAAATTATAAATAGTACTGTGGAACAACTGAATCGTGGTAGAGGTAAAGTTGCAGATGCAGTAAGAGCTAAGGTGGACACTGTACTTTCAAAAAACCCTGGATATGAAGAACTACAAAAGGTTGTTGCTGTGATGAGTGGTGAATCAACAGTGAAGATTAACTTGGACTTATCCCCAGCAGACATTGTGAAATTGAATTATGTACCAGTTACTTCTTGTGACGTCGAACGCTCTTTTAGTCAGTATAAATCTATCCTCAGAGACAATAGAAGAAGATTCACTTTTCAGCACTTGAAAGAAATGTTTGTAACCTATTGTTATGGTAACAGACAATAAAAATTGTGTTTTGTTGAAACTACATTGGAAGATAAGGTACGTCCATTATATTTTTTGTTTAGTTTGATTAAAATGTACCAATATTTAACGTACATAGTCATTTTTTTATAATTTTAAGTCCATATTTAATTCCATATTTTGGTAAAAATCCATATTTAATTCCATATTTTGGTAAAAATAACTACATATATATTTACATATTTCATATATTTTTAGTCCATATAAATCCGTTCCCTGGTCATTAGAGTGAGCCTGAATTCATTAATACATTACGTGATGAGCCTCTTGATGTAGAAATTTCACCGTAAATAATTTCCGTGTGTGGATTTTAAGACAAATTCTGATTAAGATACAGGAACAAATTAAACGTTTCCTAGAAAATTCCGCTTTTTGTTTGTTCTTTGTTACTGTTGACACATATAAACACACAGACTAGTGTTCTCCTAAATGGCAGGTATTTCACTGCAAACCCAGTGTTCTCCAATCTTTTCTATTTCCTGCCTATCTCTTTGTCTCCGCATACGATATACTGTATGTGTGTGTATATATATATATATATATATATATATATATATATATATAAATGTTGTCTACAGATTCTATCAAAAGTTTAAGAACACTCCTTCAAAATGATTTTTCACTCTTGTTCTTACTTATGTCAAACAACTTAATGTACAGAGATCAAATGTCTGTGAAATATGAAGTTTTATACTGTAAACGAAATCTCTCTATCTTCCAAACTATGGAATATATAACAATTTCTGTTATGAAAATTAGACATATCTGAAAGACTTCCTGTGCAATTATCTTTTGTTTAAAAAAATTGTGACACATCGTTCACGCATTGAAATTAAGATTTTTTCTGTTTTTTTTTTTTCATTTAGAAAAAAATTCTCATTTTCTAAATTTCTCTTGAGTTTGAAATTTGTGGCGAATTGACCCTATACCGCCATTTTCAGTTAGGCCTGCATCATAGCATTGGTAGTTGGTAATGTTGGTAAATCAGCTTATTCCCTCCATTTTTAGTAAGCAGCTGTGGAGTTTGCTACAAGTAAGGAAAGGTTAGATTTTTTCCTTAAAAAACTGAAAATGGGTCGAAATTCAGTAAGTGTGGACGTGAAGTATTAGATTATTGGGATGTGGAAAAATAACTTGACATAATATCCCTAAATTCGTTGATCTAAGTACACGCATTCTGGGTTAATTAATTTTTTTCCTACAAAAAGTCTAATTTCTCAATAAGTTTTCATTTTTCACAGGAATTTGGTTTCTGTATAAACATCAGAGGTTTTGACATAAGTAAATATAAGGACAAAAGTGAAACATCTCTTTTGAAGGGGTGTCCTTAAATTTTTGATAGAAACTGTAGACGACATTAATATTTGTTGTACACAGTCTTTGATCACAAATCCAACTTCTTACCGCCTGAGCTACGCCAGTATGCTATATCCGTAGAATTTAATATTATGGTCTTTCTATCCAGTAAAGTTTCGAGGTCATTTATCTAGATCACGCCTGAGCGCCGGCTGAGACAGTTATGTTTTGATCGATGTTTCCGAATTGGCTCCCAGATTAAAATACGTCATCCGAATTGGCTCCCAAATATTTTCGGATGTTATTTGCAGAGATAATAAATTCGCTTCCGAATATGTCCCACAAGTTGATTTTTGTGATTATGAGTTAGAGACATATATCTCCGTCCTCGAGTTTCCCGCCCAAAATTTGGGCTGAATTTTGAGATTCTATTTTTCGTACGAGTAACAGCTGTGATTCAATCCATCCAAAATTGATTTTACAGTTCTATTCCACTCATTCCAATGTTTTTTATTTTATTGATGTTTTAATTACTATTCAAAATAACAAATATATCAAACTGAACAGCAATAAAAAATATATAAGTAAATAACAACTTGAGAAAGAAAACGTTCTTAAAACTATTATAGAAGAATACAAACGACGCAATATTACACGGATGCAGTTTTTAAAAGAAGTGAGCTATAGATTTTTACCACAAATTCAAAACAAACGAAGCTATTGGTTTAAGTACTGATTTACTGCAACAACATTTTAAACCACACATATGTAATGTAGTCTGTTAAACTGAGAAGGAAAATGCTGATGCACTTTAGTCCATTTGGAGACAATTCGGATGTAACCGGGAGCCAATTCGGATTTTAGAATTTTATAATCTAGGATCCAATCCGAAAAATGGGAGCCAATTCGGACGCACCCGTTTTGGTGCGGTTCTAGCGGACAGGAAGGTCATTGACGTATTGATCAGGCTTTTACGAACTTTGATGTGAGTTTTGAGAATTAACGAGAAGCTTGACGGAGTCGGGAACGGGAACGTGAAAGCTGGCGAAGTTTTAACTTTGTCGTTCTCTTTTCCATCAAAGCGCACTAGACTCATTCTGTTGTCATCAAAAAACTATTTGGTGTGGTATATTTTGTAGCAAGAAGGCCGTGACATAATTTATTCTCCATCCATTGCTTATAACTAACCCAGAAATTCAGTAGAATCACTTTCAATGTATGCTACGTGTATATGTGACCAGATTATCACCTGAATTGAATTCTTAAATATTCTGTTATAAATTTTTGAAATTAGTTAACTTGTGTTCATGTTGGCTGACTTATACTCGTGAGAGAATGCCACTGGTCAATTATATACAAATAACATCTGAATGCGTAATATCGATTTTACATATCGTTATTGACATACTTATCGATGAGTATAGCCGTTTCCGTTCTCGGTGTTTTATTGTTTTTTGTTTATTCAACTGTCCGAAGACAGTTCTGAACATCACAAGTGATATCAACAAGGCACCACTTATGAGGCAACTAGGCCAGGAGATAATAGGTTAGGGTGGCAGGTTCCTTTCCCCCTCCATTGCATACAGTTCCTTACCCTCTCCATTGCCGATTAGCTACATATTACACTAATCAGACTTCCTCTGATACATATCGTCAATTGAGATGTACTGCATGATAATATATGTACATATCAGCCAGAACCTCAATAAGAGGTACTCAGTTTATTATGAATAAAAAATATTCACGTCCACGCCCACCGCTTCCCGTTTTCAATCTGGTTCTCGTTCCCGGTATATTGTGGCCCTGCCTTTAGTCTTTTCACTATATCCAGCTATATGGTGATGTATGTTATTAAATTAGCTAATTTTTCTCATTTAATAGTAGAAGAATAATAAAATATTTTAATATAGCTTAGATCTCCAAACATATGCCGGGAGAATATACCAATTATAAAAGACCACAACCCGCTTAATACCCAATCCCATAACCCTTTTTCATCACACTCGTAGGCCTATATGTTATCTGTTATCTTCCGCGATAAACCGGTCATCTGTCTGGTTAATAGCGCACTAAATGACAGAAGATAAGCTTATTTATTGCACTGCAGGGAGACAAGGGAGGAAGTTGTGGCAATCGTGCGAAACACGCGAAAGAAAAAGGAAGATAATTTGTAACTATAAATTATTAGTTTTATTTAATAATAACCAATTTTAAGAGACACTTTATTAATATTATTTAATTTCTGCACAAAGCAATTTCAATATTAAATATGTCAATTATTTAGACTTACAGTAGTGGTAGCCTTAGGCCTACATAAGTTATGGCAAGGGGATCTCCCTGTTTATTAATATTGCATGTTAATACTACTTTCCACAAGATTAACAATAAAGACGCAATGAACTACACAGCCCAGACCTTGAAGGCAAATAATGATTAATATACAAACTGGCATACCAACAGGAAAACGTAAACGAAGAAGTAAAAGAAGACGAGACATTGTAACTAGCGCATAGCCACACGTCTAAATCGGGAATTGTAGAACAGAACAATTTTTTCAGTAGTAGGCTTCGAGTGGCTGCGTCTGTAGCGCAAGCGCTAGAGCGCTGATCTCCTTTCCATGCGGCCTGGGTTCTATCCCCGACCACGTAGTGATAGAATTTGTAGTGAAAAAAGCAGATATTTGAAAGAGTTCTTTTCGGAGCACTACCGTGTTCATTTGTCATTCCACTAACACTTCTTTACATTCCCCTCATTTCATATATCATCTGTTATTAGTTAAAAACTGGTTGGGATCAAGTCTTGGGGATAGACTACTACGGGTTTGCGACGCAGATACAGGTACCCTAACTGTAGACCAGAGCTAGGAAGTTGGTACCAAAATTGTTAAGTTGTGTGAGCTTGGACTATATCTCTACCGAATTGAAGGTATTAACGCAACTCTCAATGTCAGTGAATCAGAACGACAAACACGTACAACCGGGTGGTAATCAAACATGTGCTCCAATCGTCCACGGCTTTAAAAAAAGAAAATAATAAGCGAATAATATTAAAAAAAAAACAATAATTTGTAATTATGAACTTCGTAACTTCCAATTTAATACAATTTACTCATATATACAATTATGATTCTAGCCTCATTATAATAAATGACAATGAACGTTTTAATTTTATCAAAAGAAATACACCTTTTAATGTTCAGAAAAAATAAATACAATATTCGTACTATGAAAATATTCGTTCTGTGTCACAAGGCGTTACTGGAGCAAATCTAAAATGTGATGCAATATTTCTTACTATTATCAGGTGAATAACTAGTTTGTTAATCTAATATTGTATATCGTATGTGGCACATAATATTAAATACATAATTATTTTCAAGAAAAATTTTCATTTATACTGTATTGGCAGCTAGGAAGTTCGTATCGTAATTCCAATCTTGAACTTGGACTGTAACGCAACCGAATGCATAGCAGCACGAGACATCAACATTTATTTTAACGAATAATCCGTCAAAAAATAAACGTATTACACACTCCTGTTTGCATAATTATTTAATAATAGATGAGTTTACCTTTGGAATCATTCATAATATTAACATTACGTAAATAACACAATAATATCAGAATAGCTCACTTTGTTTGAAGCTAAAATATCGATATACATTAACAATATTTTTCAAACTATTCACGACTGTACACAGCTCCACAGAACCATACTACGCGTTATTTATATGAACTGCTTATCGTCTGTAGCGAGCGGGAGCAGGGCTAGGCGCGGGTAACATCTATATTCCTCGCTGTACTCAACTAAAATCTATTGTTTTGGTACGAACTTCCAACCTATGCTGTAGATTTTGTCAGCTTGTCTTTCACTTAGCATCGTTCATAGCTCTTCTGAATAAAATAGTTGCCAAAAACTAAGTTATAGCATTTTATATATTATTATGATGTACCGAAATACATATGATATTTCCGTGCAGAAATTCTGCGTCATCATATGATGAAAGATGAGTGGAACAGAGAAAAATTCTCTCCGGCACCGGGATTTGAACCCGGGTTTTCAGCTCTATGTGCAGACGCTCTATCCACTAAGCCACACAGGATTCCCATCCCGATATCGGATTGAATCCTCTCAGTTTAAGTTCCACCTCTTGATATATGTTATGCGAATAATCATTTTGTGATTTAAGACGGCGCTTACTCAGTCGGTTCTCGGCCAGTTAGTCACTCATAACGAGTGCACCTCTGCACATGTATGGACATTGTGCCACTGTCATACATCTCTATGACGCAGTGCATGAGGGAACCCAAGAGGTGGAACTTAAACTGAGAGGATTCAATCCGACAGCGGGATGGGAATTCGGTGTGGCTTAGTGGATACAGCGTCAACACGTAGAGCTGAAATCCCGGGTTCAAATCCCGGTGGCGGAGAAAATTTTTCTCTGTTCCACTCATCTTCCATCTTATAGTATTTTATTCAGAAGTATGCTAACTTAGTACAAAGAAAATTATCTCGTATTCTTCTCAATGAATTAATTGCCATCATATTTCTGACTCGGACTGTGAGAAACTTTGACCTGTCATTATTAGATACGGACCTCGAAAAGCCAAATTAAAGCTTTCAGTGGGTACAAGTTGACCACAGAGGCCTCTCTACGAGAGGACAAAATATTTGGAATTTACTTTACATAACTTGAAATTTGTGGACAAGTAGATTTTATTACTACTGAATCACTGTTGTGGCGGGATTGAATTTTTCTCGTTGAAAAACATACAGGACGGCCCCGAGGTTCACTCAGCCTGCTATCAAATTGAGTACCAAGTCTTTCCCGAGAGTAAAAGGCTATTGGAGCGTGGTGCCGACCACACCATCTCTTTCTAGTGCCGAGATCATGAAAACATGGAGCTCTTCCTAAGCGTCTTTATGGCATACCTTTGATTTCATATGTGAATTACAGAGTAGCGTACGAAATGTCACTTCTTTTAAGCATCTTTATTACAAGAATTATTATACTAGTAAGTCATTAGCGATGGAAATGTGTGAGAATATGCAGTGCCTAATGGAGAAAATGCTAGGAGGCAACAAGAGTCGAAACTCAGCGGAAGTGACGTCATACACATTGTTTGTAAAATGTAGAGAACGGACGTCTGACTATTGAACAGAAAATGAATTGCGTGGTGAACAGACAAAACATTCGATTCTGGGTGAGGGAACAACCTCGAATAATGCGCGAGAAAGAAACGTATGGAGAAACAGTTAATATGTGGTCCACAATTTCGGGTCATGTAATAACCAGTCCATTGTTCTACGATGACACAATGGCCATATTGCGAAACAACTTCATACACTACCCCTTGACAGTAGATCTCCCATTATACACATCTACACAATGGTTCATATAAGATAATGCACGTCCACATTTATATTGAATGTTGTTCTTGGATATCTATACGAATTATCTGGCGTACACGTAATTTTAAATCTCTTTTCAAAACGTCACGATTGAGGTACATTTTACCCCCCCCCCCACAGCCTGGAAGTTAATAAGTGTGACATTTTTGGTGGGGTCTTCCGATAGACAGGATGCACCAAAGGAAACAAGTAAATGTTTTACAACTGACAGTCCACATTATGCAAAAATTATCCCCTGCATTAATCGAAGATTTGTATCGAAAAATTGTCGAATATTTGTGCACCGAAAGGGTGGGTTTCCAGAAGTTGGTGAGGTAAAATGGAGGAAACATTGAATATACAGAGTGTTTCAGCGTATGTTAAAGTAATGTACAAATACGGAAATAAAATTTGGAGCTACCTTATTGTGTAAGTTTCGCTAACACCACACTGCGCATATGCAGTACACAAGAGCCCCTGTATATATGCTACTTGTGAACAGTGGTGCGAAATTGTTGCCTACATACGGTGGACTCCTATCAAGACTCGCTCCAAATTTTAATTCCGTATCTGTACGTCGGCCGACCAACGCCAACGGTAGGATCTCCACCCTACTGCCGCTGTTTGCCTCCGTGAAAGCTCGCAAGAAATTTCATTGATACATTAGCATTAAGAGCTCTAATTTTAGCTGAAAATATCCTTTCTAAGACGACAAGCTATATTTCGTCTTCATACTTTTACGAAAACTTTCGCTTACTACATAGTATGTAGACATTTAACCGATATTCTTTGCATATCGAGGAATATAGGCCTACTAAGACTACTTATGCTGTTAAGATTTTTTAATTATCATTGTCATTGTTATGCTTAATATCGTTCTCTTATTACTGCTTTTAATTATGTTTCCTTTTAAAGTTAACTCCCAGTATACATACAACAAAAAAAAAAGTAACTGAAGTATTTCCAGTCTCTTTTAATTAATTTCGTTTAGCGCATATTCTACATTAATATATATATATATATATATATATATATATATATATATATATATATATATATATACACACAGGGACATCATTTTATTTTTACTTCAATTTTTATTGTACCTGAGTTTTTGAATGTACTTCACTCCCACCCCTTCAACCGTCTTCCACACAGAACCAAGACCGCATATACACTCATAGTAGCCACAGTACGTTCCAAAAATATGTTCGCATTTTCCAGTGACGAAAGAGCTTTCAATATTGAATCATTTTCGCACAGGTACTGTCGTTCGTTTGCCTACGTCGTATCCCGGTTTCCCCAACCAGCTTTTATTCGCCAGCTAGTGGCTAGGCTGTCTTAGCTCTTTTCTGAGAACATTAATTTCTGTTAGGAATTGGACGTCTACGTAATATTATACAACTGTTTAAAATAAATTAAACAAAAGGGACTCGTTAAGTAATTAACTGTCACGTGATTTCCCTCCTTTCTACGACTCTACGACATAACCACTTGGACGGACAGTAGATAGAATGTCTGAGTAATTTTATCTTTTCTGGCAGAAGTGAAGATTGAATTTACAGTACGTAAGGTACTCTTTCATAGAGTCGGTACAGAATTATTTCAACATGAGTTACTAGTACGAAGAACTGGTTTTTTTTATTTATTTGATTATTTAACGACGCTGTATCAACTACGAGGTTATTTAGCGTCGATGGAATTGGTGATAGCCAGATGATATTTGGCGAGATGAGGCCGAGGATTACGAAGAACTGGTAATTGGAATTAAGTACAATATGCTATAGTGCGCTAATATGCACATTAGAACTGAAGCCTGTATCGAAATGTGTTTAAATATCCATATTGTGATTATTTTTCAATTTAACTTCATTCTCTATATTGTACGCTAATGTGTTGTAGACAGTATAATATACATTGCACAATGAATACGTCCACATGGACAGCTCAGTTCGTGAGTAAAAACACTCATTGTTAATACTGTACTGTATTTTGATTAAACAAAAACCTAATGAAAATGATCAAACTCAAAAGCGCAATATTTCCTAGTTTACGTAAATGGATGAACTACTTTTCTTCCCTCCTATACCTAGTAAAGTGATTTGTTTGTATATTACGTCAGTATCATCGAACTCCAGTCGTGGAAGGGGATAGCAACCGGCGTTGATCCAGAGGTACGGGCAAGTTAATATTAAAAATGTTAGTAAAAAATAAAATGATGTCCCTGTATATATTATATAGTGTGTGTGTGTAAACCTGAAATTCTCCAATGTTTCCTATTTTCTACCTTCCTCTTAGTCTCCGCATATGATCCATTATATCTCAATGCCGTCTATCATCTGATATTTTCTTCTGCCCCGAACTTTTTTTTTCCATGCACTATTCCTTCCAGTGCTTCCCTCAGTAGGGAGTTTCTTCTCTTCAACCAGCCAATTACTTTCTCTCTTCCTGAACAATTTCAGCATTATTTTTTCTTCACCCACTCTTTGTAGCACAACTTCATTTTTCATTCTGTCTGTTCATTTCACACGATCTATTCTTCTCCATATCTACATTTCAAATGCTTCTAGCCGTTTCTCTTCACTTCATCGTAACGTCCATGTTTCTGCCTCATAAAATGCCACACTCCACAAAAAGCATTTTACTAGTCTCTTACTTAGTTCTTTTTTCCGGAAGGTAAATATATCTTTATTTAGTCCACACCTGTGGTGTAACGGTTAGCGCGTCTGACCGCGAAATCAAGTGGCCGGGATTCGATTCCCGGTTGGGACAATTTACCTGGTTGAGGTTTTTTCTGGGGTATTCCCTCAACTCAATATGAGCGAATGCTGGGTAACTTTCGGTGATGGACCCCGGACTCATTTCATCGGCAATATCACCTTCATCTCATTCAGATGTTAAATAACCTAAGATGTTGATAAAGCGTCGTAAAATAACCTATTGAAATAAAATAAAAAATATATCTTTATAACATCTTCGGTAGTCGATTCAGAGTAATTTGAATTTTATTCGGATGCGTTCTTATTTACACCAGAAAACAAAACCGAGTTCAACTTTAAAAGCACACAATCACTCAGAACAAAGCATAAGGAGAACGTCCCTCCGCAAGCAATTTTTGCGACTGTCTGAAAGGGAAAGTGTGTGAACACAGTGCCAACAAGATAGCGCTCTCGTCCCGCGTTCGAGTCTGGCTCCAGCCCTGTCACAAGAAGTGTGTGGAGTAATGCGTTTCTGTTGACATGCCAAACCGCAACGGGGCAAGTTGTTTGACCCAGCTAATGGTTTCACATCTATGATCAAGTGTACTGTTCTATTGCATTGATAACAAACTGAGTGGTCCTAATTTCAATTCCAGACGAGGTTATGCCTTAGTCTTTGTATGGTGTTATCTACATGGATCTATGCGGAGACTGAAAGGAAGGCAGAAAATAGGAAAGATAGAAGAATGCTGGGTTTCCAGTGAAAGACCTGCATTTGGGCAGAAAACTATGAATAAATAAATAAAAATAGGGATTATCTTTTATTTTGGTCTTGTGTTGTTTTAAATTGTTACTTCGCAATCGGTTAATGACATCGGTGCGTGTTGCCAACAGTGTTGTTATGTTTAGGGATTTAAAAATTGGGAGGCCGTAGAGAAGAAGATCTTTGGGAGACCGAGGCGTAGATGGGAGGATAATATTAAAATATATTTGAGAGAGGTGGGATATGATTTTAGAGACTGGATTAATCTTGCCCAGGATAGGAACAGATGGCGGGCTTATGTGAGGGCTGCAATGAATCTCCGAGATCCTAAAGCCATAAGTAAGTAAGTTCTTTAAATGGCAGACACACGCCATACATGGCAAAAGTATACTTCCACTGTGGCACTATGTTACTGCGTGAACAGGAATTCACATTACTTATGAATAACCCCGGATTCTTAGGCTGGAACCTATTCTCTTGCTTTTTCGTTACTCTTGAAATATCACTTTCTTTTTCGTTTTATCTCTGATCACATATACAATAGATTGGCCATCCCCATGTTAAAATCGGTAGGCCTAACATATGGAAGAGAACAACCGCCAAGATGGCCACCGTCAATTGAGAACGACTGCTACATGGAAGTAAAGTTGCTCCATGCAATTCAAATGACAAGTGACTTCTTATGCAGAAGCTAGATGGCAGCATAGTGAAATTGATAAATGTTGTCGTTAAAGCCTATAAGGCTGGGCAGTCTGTTATATAATATGTGATCTGGGATTTTATGTACCAAGACTGTTCAGTGGCATGTTACGAGCACTAATGTCGGCCTGGGTAGCGAAGTCGGCCTTTTGTGCTCGAGGTTGCGGGTTCGATCCCGGCTCAGGTCGATAGCATTTAAGTGTGCTTAAATGCGACAGGCTCATGTAAGTAGATTTACTGGCATGTAAAAGAACTCCTGGGATACAAAATTCTGGCACACCGGCGACCTGATATAACCTCAGCAGTTGCAAGCGTCGTCAAAGAAACATTAATTGCCCATTTTTACGAGCACTAATACAATGACGACTTTGCGGTGTAGTATAAAAATTCAGTGTTGTAAACATAATTGATTATTAATATGTATTAATATTGATAAATATTTCCATAAAATATTTCATCACGTGAATCATCAGGCTGGTTTTTTACATTTATAATGTTATAGTAACGGATATTTTAATATAACTCTAATAGATTAATAGTATTTCAATATATTAAGAGTATGTTGTTTTTTTTTTTTTTTCGTAAAAACCTATCAATTGCTAAAGAGAAGATTAAAAACTCTAAAACAGTGGTTGCAAAAACCTAATCTAAAAATCCGGGGCTTCCTTATGAACGCATAATGTTGACTAAGAGTCTGTACAATATAATTACCGGGACGGCTCTCCACTTTTGGAAGCAGTTAAACTTCAAAGGAGAGGGATTGGGAGACGAGGGACAGGTAAGCAGGTATTAATATCCTTAACGAAACATTCGGATCAGCTATTGTTCAGTTTTTTGCATAGTTTTATTCATTGTCGTAGTGACTGGAAGTTAACTCACGATCAATGTTTTCACTTTAGTTAGTGCTGCTAGTGCAGGGATGCAGTATGGGGTAATCAGTTCTAGACGAGTCACGGAGAAGGCATTCAACGCCGGTGGACTGTGGAAGGGGAACCAATGCTTTCCCCATTCTTCCATCCCTCTCTCTGTGAGTTCTGCATCCCTGCACTAGTAGCACTAACTAAACTGAAAACGTTGGCCATTAGTTAACTTCCAGTCACTACCATAATTAATAAAACTATTACCCCATACGCCACTACTATGTGGTGGATTACAACAAACTCGTGCTCACGGAAAAAAAATGACGAAAGTATTTTCGACCACTATAAATATAACAACAAACTGTTCACAAATGAGACAACGTGCTTTGTGATTATTTTGAATACAGAAGTATTAATTTTTTCCATTTTAAACTAGTACTTTCCGACCGATATTGCTTCGAATTCCACCTCTAGACTGTGAATACAAATCTTTTGTACCTCGTCATGTGTATGACGCGTGGCCTTGAGGGACGGGATGAATGATACGTAGTCCGCCTTGTGACGTATGACACAATTGTAGCGCAGTTCTACATCGCTGTGTTAGTGTATACTAGAATACATGGAGGAGTGATGTGGCCGTGACGTCTGCTTTCGAAGCTCAATAATAATAATAATAATAATAATAATAATAATAATCATCATCATCATCATCATCATCATCATCATTGTCATCATCATGACAATAATAACATGAGTAGTTCATTCATTCATTCATTCATTCATTCATAGTTTTTTGCCCAATGGCAGGCCTTTCGCTGCAATCCACAATATATCCTATTTTCACTTGAGAAATTGAGTGTGAATTCAGATTCGTGATTAAATGTTTCTTGAAAACAAATGATCCGACAATTCTTTCTCCGTTCATGATATACCCACCATACACCAAAGTTCTCAACTACTATCATGGAAGGGAACCTGGTGAGTAATTTTGGATTTTTGTGAACCAGTAGCGGTAATTTTGTAAATTTACGTAGCCTTGGAAATAGACCCAAGCCTCGTCGGAGAAGAAAATAAGATGAGTCTATTTCTCCATCGTGCACGAGATTCACAAACTGTGCGCCTTCTTACATGATCACTCGATTGTAAACGTTATGTTTTATTTAACGACGCTCGCAACTACAGAGGTTATCACTCGATTGTAAATCATGACACACACTAATACTATGTACTCTGATTTCAAATAATTTTGTAGCTCTATCCACGGAAGAACGAGGAACTCCCACTTGAGCAAAGTGCCTAATTTTCCAAGCGGTAGCCAATGTCATCCAACGTTTGTTTTTCGTTAACATCTTTTTCTTTCTACGCTTTTTAACTACAATATAATACTTCCACACTTCAAAAATTTAAGTATTAATTTACCGATTGTTATACGAGCTGAAACTTTTCACACTAAGAAAACTTTCTACACAAATAGTCACAGAACATGACAGCAGACTCTGTACATAAGTAAGAATTGTACATGCAAATACAATAATTTTCTAAAGAACACCTAAAATCAGCCATATTACACACTTTTTAATGAAATTCTACATTTGAATACACACACGCCTTATTACAACAGCTGAACGACTCATATTGATTGAGAACACGCTGCACGTGAGTTATGTACGTAGTTTGACCTTCACGCGTTAGGAACCAACCAGTTGCAGTTCCGAGAAATCCTGCGCCCACTTTAAACCGAGACACCCAATGTTGAATAATGAATGAGAATTGAGTCTCTATTTACGTCATTCAATGCTGAAAATGATCAGGAATAGAAAAAGGTATTAAATGGGCCGCTGTCTGAGAAGAAACTGCCTACTGAAGGATGCAATGGACGGAATGGTGAACGGGAGAAGAGTTCGGGGCAGAAGAAGATATCAAATAATAGACGACATTAAGATATATGGATCATATACGGAGACTAAGAGTTGCGCATAAAATAGCAAAGACTGGAGAATGCTGGGCTTGCAGTGAAAGACCTGCGCTTGGGCAGAACACTATACATGACAAATAAATGAATGAATTACATTCATGCTTTAGTAATTTTGTACTCCTAATATTCTTTTCTTAGTCTGTCCTCTCAGCAAATTTTCACGACCTTGTGAAATCTTAAGAATATTTACATACATTTTATATAATTTCCAATCAGTTTAATCTCATGGATCTGAAATAATTATTTAATAATCATAATTTTACGTATGTATGTATGTATATATGTATATGTATGTATGTATGTATGAGCCAATGAGTGATCAAATTAACTAAGGCTATTCATTTTTGAGTCATCCATAATAGTTTCAATGCATTTAAATCACATAATGAGGTTACAATGCTAGATAGTGCTAGATAGTATTCATTAGTTTTAAAGGTATACAGACCGACAAAATGAAATGGCTCACCAAGCGAGTAATAACGAGCCACCCCTCTATAGGAGGCCTTTGCCCTTCACGGGACATAATGGCTAAATTCATTCATTCATTCATTCATTCATTCATTCATTCATTCATTCAATGGTCCATTTTGTCTCATTTATATTATGATAAAATGGAAGTGATAAATTATGCATAAATATATCCGAGAACCAATCGCTTCGTCATTTAATTTCTAGTGAATTGAGGAAAAAGGTTCAACAGGTAACTTTTCAAAACTCTCATTTCAATTTGTGATCGCAAGTTTCCTCCTCACATGCGCTGACCACTCCCACGAGTTTGCAGAGACTTCTGTTTATGACGTAGCGAATGTCTGAGCTAAAAGAACCAATAAATTTTACATGGTTCCCTCTTGTTTTGGTGTTGCGGTAAATGTATCATACAAGACCTTCAGAGGACCTCAGAGCTTGCTAGCGATATTCATCAATCTTTAAAATTCATTACTCTTACCCAGATTTAAACACGCGAATTCTGGACCTAAGAACTACTATGGTAATTATCAAACAGCCGAGAGCAAAACGCAACCACTTTTAGATATATTACACAAGAGACTTGTGGTATTCTAAAGAAAAGGAGGGAAATTGTATGCTTTTATATCTCAATTTCCAGAGACTCTGGAAGATGGTGGCACATTCATCTCTGTTCTTGATCACACACGTCCGTTTGGTGAAACAACCCGAGGCACACCTACATAATGAACTTAATTAAATTCCCAACGACAGAAATTCGAGGCATTCCCGCCGGCCGACTCGTCGCAAGACAGATCATATTAAAATGATTAAAACCGCAGAGCCGAGCAGACTTCTTCGATTACATCTGCGATGAAAATTTCATCGTGCCATGTCCTGTTCGGATAACATACGTAACAGGCTTTGTTATTGCTGTATTTCCCAGAATCCCACACAAACACATGTCTCTGCAAATGCAGCAGAGTATGCAATATCCGCGAAACCCACTATTAGAATAACCTGACCTCTAATGCCCGTCATTAAAGTAGATTTTCTCGTAATAGGCGTGCTGATTGTTATTTCCTCCAATCGACGGAGAAAGGATTATTACTACATTCACTACAAGCAAGGATGAGAACAGCTGCTAAACAATTACACATTTCTGTTAAGATTCTAATCCAGTGACGTCAGACTCGGTCACTAGTGGCAAACTGCCACAGATTGCTCCGACCCTCAACTTTGGTGCAACTTTAGTTTCAGCTTTAGTTTCAGTCTCTATGTTCAGCACATAGATGGATGATTAATGATTGCTCTGCTCTCTGAAGCAGTACATATCAATCGAAGATTTCTCACACCCATACCATATTGTGATTTATTTTATTCCACATTTTGCTTTGTCTATATTAAGCAGGCTTCCTAACCTAGCAGTAGCATGGTGCCGGATCTTCAATCCACTGGGAACAACGTACAGTATTATTACCCTAGATCATATATGTAACAGATATGTCGGGGTTATAGGCTTTGAGGTTAACAACTTTTATCAGGTTTACTACGCTGCCATCTAGTTGTTACATAAGGAGTCACGTCATAATACCCATTTGAATTGCATTAGCGACTGTGCTGCCATCTCGTGTTCGTTTACGGCGGACGGGTGGCGATCCTGGCGATTGTTCTCTTCAAAGTGCTGCCGATTTTAACGTAGCGAAGAGTTATCTGTTACATATATGATCTAGGGTATTACCAAACATTCATGACCTAAGTGATACTCAAGCATTGTAAAGTATTGCACAGCAATTCAAATATAATTAAATACAAAAAAATATATATTAAAATTACTCTAATCGGTTGTATCTTTCTACAAACTTACATTAATTAATAGATATACTGTATTAACATAATCGAGTTTATAACATAGAATTCATTTTTCCGAGGTAAAATGTCAGCGATGGCAGAATTGTTTACGGACCAGTATGTGTGCTTGGCATACGTCACAACTACGTCACATCTCCATAACCGCACTAGCAGGATTGCCTAAACTGAAAACGTTGGTCGGTCATGAGTTAGTTTTCCTGTTGTATGTTGGTTCATCCCGGTGGAAGGCAATGTTTGTTTTCAAAACACTATGTGCTCGCAGCATCCTTGCCTCTCTCCACCCCCTCACCCAAGCATTGTAACGGTCATGCAACGGTCGCCAAGCGCAGAAATTGGTCCCGGTATCTGTACGTATCGGCTTCATTACCAGGGAGGAAAAAGAAAAATAGGATTCTATATTATGTTGCCGGGAGTTGCTTTCCAGAGCTGAAAATAGATACTGTACATGTTCCCTAGTTTTGCCTTATGATTATAATGAAGCCGATAAGTTGCTTTGGAACGTTGAATGTATCGGAACTTATGGCAAATTGAAAAAAAATCTCATATCACGGTCCCACTACTCGAAACAATGTTTTATGGTATGAGAATCTGAAGAATCCTCATAACAAAAATTATAATATAAACTAGTTGGTAGTAGAGATGAAACGTTCGAAAAAAAACTGAGTGGAAGCGGCATACACAACGAGCCTCTACATGAAGGAAAATAAAAAGAAGAAGAAGAAAATAAGATATAGTTAATACATCTTATATAGTAATTTTTTTAATTCCTTTATGTTTATTAAATAGCTCTATAGACAATATGGCATATATTATTCTAGTATTTGTTATTATTCTTTACGCTATTCTCCATCATTACTTACAACTTATTTAAATTACAAATGGCTTTTAAGGAACCCGCAGGTTCATTGCCGCCCTCACATAAGCCCGCCATCGGTCCCTATCCTGTGCAAGATTAATCCAGTCTCTATCATCATATCCCACCTCCCTCAAATCCATTTTAATATTATCCTCCCACCTACGTCTGGGATTATTATTATTATTATTATTATTATTATTATTATTATTATTATTATTATTATTATTACTATTATTATTATTATTTCATTAATTTCCTTTCAATTTATTAATTTTGAATACTGATGTTAATTATTACATTGTGATTCTAAAAAAATTCAGCTTTTTGCTCCTTTCCCACCTGACTCAATTATTTTGTAGTAGTATAGGCCATTCGATATCTCGTGAAACTACCTGCGCGTCAGAGAACAACAAAGTGGACTGAGAAGCTTCCCTCCCTCGCTACACTTCTATTCGTACCAAGCGAGCTCACTTACCCCCACCTTAAGGTTCTTACTACATACTACGGCGCACGCAAAGATTTGGTTTCACGGGATAACGAATTACCTACAGTAATAATAATAATAATAATAATAATAATAATAATAATAATAATAATAATAGTATACTAGTAGTAGTAGTAGTAGTAGTAGTAGTAGTAGTAGTAGTAGTAGTAGTAGATATTTAAGAGTAGGCATTCTCTCTAGTCATGTGGTCAATAATGTGCAATGTAACAACTTAAATACGCCTACTTCAAAAAATAAACTATACACAAGAGATAGTAACAATACCATTAGAAGGGAAATAAATATGTTTGCTTCAATTCCAGGAACTGAACTTGGGTTAGCTGGATATGTAGTTACAAAAGCTATAATAATAATAATAATAATAATAATAATAATAATAATAATAATAATAATAATAATAATAATAATAATAATAATAAAGCAATCGGCGTAGCTCAGGCAGTAGCGCGTTTGCCTAATGATCCGAAGCTGCGCTCGGGGCAAGACGAATATCACATAATCTACGGTGAATACCATGACACATATCGCAAAATACCATATCGCTATCATCAATTCCATCGAACCTAGGTCCCCTACAGTGCAGTAGTTGATAATTTACCAAAAATACTAATTTATTATAAATAGGTGTAATATTATTAAAATTATAATATATCATAGTCATCATTATCATGGACTTACCCGTTTTAGATCATGTGGTCTGTGACGGTAATCTGAGAAAGATGGCCTTGAACTTTAAAAGGATATCTGGGTCTTACCCGGTCTCTGAAACCTCTTGCTCTCTCTCTTTCTCTTTTCCTATTCTTTGTACATAGCTCTTCCACTGTTGATAGCTTTGGATTTCTTCGGTTAAAAAATGATCTGTAATTTTTCTCGGATAGCTCACTGCTTTTATGGTCCAGTCTCGTTAAGCCCAGTAGTGATTTCTAAAAGAGCATCTGAACTGCTTCCACTTTCTGTGAGTTTCTTTAAACCCGAGATGAAATATAAGTATAATATTGATAATAATTTGGTCTATTATTTTATTTAATATTAACTTATTATTAATGTACTACCCAACAACGATTAACCAATAACAGCTAAGTACAAGGATGACTATAATACACAACAGTACAATAATACTAAGGATAATGATAATAACAATAATAAAATTCATATAATGTTAGATGCGTATAAAATCCATTACCTTTATCACCAGAAATTTTAAGACTGTACTTTTTGGAATATTATTGTTGTTTAGTCAACTGTTCGAAGACAGGTTTGAATCTCATAAGTAAACAAGAAATATTGTCTTTTGTAAATTATGTTTTGAGCCTGCAAATGTCATCTAGTCTACTTCGAACAGTTCTAGCTAATAAAATTAAATTATATATATATAATAATTATAAACTTATTGGAAAACGAAATTTTATAAGACTTAGAAAACGCTGGAGAGAATAATTTTAAAATAAAACTTTGTAAAACTAGAACAGGGCAGGAGATCTAATCCATAGTTTATCATGATTATTATAAGTTAATGAAAATGTTAATGTTATGTTTTATTTAACGACGCTCGCAACTGCAGAGGTTATATCAGCGTCGCCGGATGTGCCGGAATTTTGTCCCGCAGGAGTTCTTTTACATGCCAGTAAATCTACTGACATGAGCCTGTCACATTTAAGCACACTTAAATGCCATCGACCTGGCCCGGGATCGAACCCGCAACCTTGGGCGTAGCAGGCCAGCGCTATACCAACTTGTCAACCAGGTCGACTTTAATGAAAATAATAAGTTACTTAAGCGAAATAGTTTATAATCAATCAATAAATATAATGAGATAGTATATGTTATTTTCGTAGCATATTTTTACAGACGATGTATTTAAGAACAGCGAATTACATTTGTGCCGGAGGAGGTATTCCAGCCCACAAATGGGCCAACGCAGCGACAAAACATGCATAAAACACTGGTAACGTCACGGTCGACCAGATCGTTGAAATAAAGAACAATTAAACCGACAGCATTCATCAGCAGGGAGCAGGCTGCCACCGAACACACATGAATATTGCAGGTGCAGGCAGTCTCCGCCTGAGAGGTCGGACCGACTCGGTTTGGGGGCCATGTAAGGGGTGCATGGGCCTATTTTTGCCACCGATCAATACACTGTCCCGCGCTACGTCAGTCGCCGTGGGTGGTGCCACGTAACATTCCCTTTATCGCAGCTCTGAACCGTCTTAGAAACAAAAGTGTTGATAGTAACAGCAATTTTCGATAAAACTGATAACCTACTTTCCTTAAATTTTTGTTATTAGTTATTTATGAGTCTTCTTTAGCGTTAAGCTAAAAAAAATGTCACTAACTTAAGTGCAAATATTTTTCAATAAATTTCTATTTCGAATGCAATTTTGTTTTTAACTAATTAATTTCACTAAGATTGTATGAATAATTAATCTGAGATAAGGAAATGTCATTAACCTTCAGTTACGCTGAAGTTAGATTTTCGGTTGTATAAACATTAATCCAAGATCATTTCGTCTCGGTCTAAGATCAAATCGAATTCAGGACTTTTTTCAGTTCAAGCTCGTTGAACTTATATTAGCAGAAGATAATTGAAGGGTTCAGAACCATAGTGGGCCAAGCGCCAATTACTAAAACCGTAGAAAAGAAGGGTTAAAATTAAGCTATTACCATAATTCAATGGAAACATATAGGAAGTAATGTAAAGTATACACATTAAAACTAAATGATGTGTCAATCTTCATTAAACTATGGTATGCACTTAACTTTAACCCTTGCTTTCTCCGTTTTTAATAAATGGCGCTTGGCCCATTATGGCTCTGAACCCTTCATATACGAGTATAAGCATTGTTTTTAAATAAATAAAAGTAAATAGTCTACTATACTGTACGTAAATCGATGAGTAGCCTAAAGTTTATTTAATTATTTGTATAGAAAGTCTATATATTAATATTTTAAGTATAATTATGCACATGTAGTCCTAATTGCGTATGTTGGTTAATATTATTTTCAGATTTTACTTTCTTTGTGTCTTCATAATACAACTTCAGATTTGTCTAACCCCTTGGAATTACAAAATTGTAGAATTCTAGTCTGCAGCAATTTGTGTTCAACTCCCCTCCTTTTGTTTAGTGGCAAAAGAATATATTTTGTTTCTCTACAACTAATTTATATTTGAGAAGAATTACAGTAAACATATGAGTAGTTTAATATCAAAGACGGACATCTGTCGTCTCCATAGTTTTGATCTAGAGGTACTTTTTTGTTTCATAGTGTTCTTTGTAGTATTTTAAAACTATTTATTTTTATAAATGTAGTGTTAGAGTTTGTATATGTTTCACCACAACTGAAAAAAAGCATGAAAAAATGTATAAGAATCCACATTATCTAAATTTCATCTGAAGGACAGATGTCCGCCTTTGATATTAAGCTACTCATATTTTCTTTCTCTTACATTTTTAAAGTTCACAGCACGCATTCTTTTCTCCGTGTTCTTCTTGTATTCCCTCACGATTCATTTTTGGTTACTCGAGTTACCAAGACGAGAACATTTTCCCCTCACATTTCTCGCTCTTCTTACATACATTTCTGCGATCTGGGATCACCACTAAACTAAGTTCACATAACCGAAGAAGAGTGTTATGCAACATAAATAAGGAGAGAAATCAGTCAGTGAGCTCCAGTGGACAGAACGCTGAACTCAATCCTGTGGACTCGGATTCGATTCCCGGAGTACTCCCGATTTATGACTTGTGTTGAGGAAGCTGATGGTTCATGTATCACAGGGGTTTTCTCCGGAGCTCCAGTTCCCCTGTGGAATCCCAACAAATAGCCATTACCACCTCATTTCATCGTGGGTATAGCGCCTCCTATGGCTCATTTTGAACATTGACTCTGTCGGTAAATTGATCTACGCAACTGGCTTAACATGGGTGAATGATGAATAGTCAAGTGTCAGCCATATGTAGAAAAGAAAATGATATACTGATATACTGACTTTACATCAAAAGTTTGGATTTCTATCCCCGTGGCTAAAGTTCTTAAGTTCTCCACGACTTCTTCCGTTGCTTGAATAATCCTTCGAAATAAACCACGACTGACTCTTTTTAAATCCCTTGTGTCTCTTAAATCCAGAATCTTCCCATCAGCTATAAACAATCTCCTCAGTTGAAATGATTATCATGTAAATTCTGAAAATTCTTCTGTGTGTGTCTGAGGATTTTGTACTTTCATACACAGAACATAGAGCACGTGGCGGGATTCCCATGATAAATTTGACGTCGGCAGCACAGGACATTATACTTACAACGGAGAACTGTCCATGCTCGAGGCAGTTTTCCAACATTCATTCGTAGTTTCCTCGCAAATTCAAAACTGCACTTTAAGCGCTGGTTCAATACTATTGTCCCTCATGAAGATGGGGTAGCAATGTTGTATTTCCGAAATAAAGACTATCGAGATCGAGGACCTAACGCCATTAAAGTTCTATCCATTGCACAATTTGAAGTCTATCTTTTATGAAACATCGGCAATTTACTTCTGGAAACATGCGCATAACGTATTCCAAAGAATTAGAGGAAACCCTGGTGTGTATGACAGAATCGGTGAATCTTATGTACGCTGTACTCGTGTAAGTGAGGAGAATGAATGAACAATTATTCCTGATCATCTCATGTAATCAAACATCCCTATTCTTTTACTTTGAAATAAAGGCATATTTTAACAATTATTTCTGGCCGCAAAAAAATAAACTTGTAGGTCCATAATCACATACCTAGAGGGTTTTGTGTGATGAATTATATCTAATTTTGAATTGCCTTATATATTAGTATATATTTATTAATTAGGCTACTCAATTTGTTACCATTCACCCTTATCACATATAACTTTCAATTAATTATTTTATATTTATTTCACCCTTCCCAAATTTCAACGCCCTTCTTCCTCTACTTAGCCTATCTATAGTTCTCGATCGACATATCTTTATCTTTCAGAGTACTTAAGACACATTCTTGATATGATGAAGAATGGGTGTAAAGGAGAAAAATTCTTTTTGGCACCGGGACTCGAAATCGAGTTTTCAGCTCTACGTGCTAACGCTTTATCCACTAAGCCACACCTGATTCCAGCTCCCATGCCGGATTGAATCCTTGTAGATTCCCTTTAGTAGCCAACCCTCATGCACTGTGTCACAGATGTGTGACAGTAGCACAATATCCAACACATTATGTGCAGAAGTGCACTCATTACGAGTGACTAAGTGGCCGGGATCCGAAGGAATGAGCGCCGTCTTAAATCACTCCGCCTCCGCTCCATCCATCCTTCATCATATGATAATGCAGAATTTCTGTAAGGAAATATCATACGTACTTCGGTACATTACAATAATAAATTTTTGATAGTTCAACCGGTAATTCAACTTATCAGAGTCAAGTTAGTGACTGAATTCCAAAACTGAATTGTGGTCACAGACAGCGCGAATAACATGAACTGCATATTCAACTAGCAAACTGAAGACGTGCAAAGTGTGGATGACTGGCTCTGAATTCTGCATTATGAGACAACACGCAATTGTATGTATGTGTGTGGTGCGTGTGTGTTTGTGGACAAAAACATTAAGTAAAATTGTAAAGTATTCAGGCAAGTCAATTATGCATACAAAACTTCACGAGATAGGAATGAGATGAATGGAAAAGCCTAGGGTGGTTTTTGAGTCCCGAATATACAGCAAACTTGACTTAGATAGGTTCCTAAAAGGCAGCAGATAATATAAATCGTGTCCGAAAACAAGTGCATAATCAGACTGGTATTTCTGTATCTCAGATGTTGGAAGGGTCGCAATATGGTTTCGTTTGTCCAGAAAAGAGAAAATTTATCATATATGACAGACAGTATAGCCTTTCGGGCGCCTCCGTCTCATTCTGGGGAACAGCATGAAAATTTCACAGAGAAGCAATAAGTTGGCTGGCCATTTTCACTCGACATCGTCGAAACTCATACAACTTACCCTGATACTATATTTATGACATGAAGTGAACAGAAGAATACGATGAAACAGAGAGTGTTGGCAAAACGTATATTTTAATGTCGTGGAGAACGAGAGAACTCTGAGGAAAACCTTCATTCACTGATGTTATCTAGCCATTGGTACAGTTTTGATCTGCGCCGGGAATATTAAGTTAACGCTCCATAAAATCGATATCCGACGAGCACACGCATAAGTTCCGAATTTATAAATCTATGTGGGTAAATATATCTGGGAAAATAATGACATACCAATAAAATCCTTAGCAGGGCTTCTCGGGGAGGCAATTAAAGCTATGGATCCCGTGTCGTAGATTAAGAAAAGCCGTTCAGAAGAACGAAGAAAAGATAATGGCACCTGAGAATACGGGAACATCTTCAGGCTACAACACTGTATGTGTATGTCAAGGGTTCGTACTTCGGTTATGGAGAGTTGTTGTTTAGTCAACTGTCCGAAGATAGATCTGAACCTCATTGTGACATCATTAAGGCATTACTCATGAGACAACTAGACCAGGAGATAATGAGGTAGGGTGGCTAGTTCCTTTCCCCCTCCATTGCATACATCGCTGTCTAGATACATGTTACACTAATCAGACTTCAGATGTATACAAACAATTTATTGTTCTTCCTCTGACACATATCATCAAGTGAGATGTACTGCCTGAATGGATATACATATCAGCCAGAACCTCAATCAGAGGTATATGAGCGGCTGTATACCATCCATGCTTGGAGGCACCTCTCTCCTACCCAACAAATCTTGCATCAATATTAGGCTTACGTAATGCAGCCTACAATTCATTAAAATTTTTATGAATATGATTTATCATAACTCTGAGTAATAAAGGAATGTGTTAGTTGCTCTGAAATGTAACTAGTAAATCAAGAATAAATCAGTAACAATAATTTATTTTAAATGAAAAGAAAATCAAAAGTGACTTTAATATTACTGAAATTACGTAATTCCAAAAATCCAACTTTGTAATACATTACTACAGGTACGAGTATAATCAATATTACAAACATTTGTAATACGAGCCTCTTTTTGTAAGTCCACTCTAAGTGCTTTCATGAAAGTGCTATCTTTGGTAGCATCTACACAGTCAAACTCTTTTACGAAAGTATCATTAGCTACAAAACTGTCAAGTCGTACGTAGAGTCTTAAATCTGTAGAATCTTCCCTTTTTTCATAACACGAAACTACCTCTCACAACATGAATTAAGAATTATACAAAGAGAGATTCCTATCGTTGCATTGTTGATAACTTCAATATCCTGCAACTTCGAAATAGGGCCGGGCACAGGGAGCGAATCCAGACTCTAAACGGGGACACTTAATATTCATCCGTCACAGAATCAATGCTGCGCGGTGTTCGGCGGGGAAAAAAGGGTTGAAGAGAAGTCATATGACTCCCCGTGAGAGAGTAGAATCCGCTCTTTTCTGCCCAGCAGTGCGCTACGTTGTGAAGCCCTCCAAAGCCCGCATCTTTCGGCCATGGCTTAGGTTGACCTAGTGATTAATCCGCCACTGGTGGTGAAAGAGTAAATTTATAACCATTCCATTCGTATATTTATTCTCTTGACTATTCTGTGTTGCTTTAACCAGCAGCTTTGTTCCAGGTTGATCATATGATCAGAAAGTTCGCCCTTCAGCTCACCAGCTGACAGAAAGCCTTGAGTGCACTACGTTATGTATTCATATTAGTTTAGCATTTACATACGTTTGAATTTTAATACACTAAACTACATACAACCCAACTGAAGCAATTACCTATTGTTCAGCTTGTGGGAGGGTGCCGTTATTGAGTTCCCACGTTGGACGCCATTTGTGGGTGAGTGGTTATTGTGACCACACGTTGGGCGCCATTTGAGGGTGGGTGCGTCTCGATGTTGCGTGAGATTCACTCAGGGTAGCCGAGGTACTGTTGTGGTATAGGGTGATGTCGGGAATAGTACCAAGCCGGCTACTTAAATAAAAGGCAGCGTAAACTTCAAAACGATAAGTTTATTGTCGTATCCACTTGGTAAACCCTAGAGTATGTATTTCCGGCTGACTTATAATTCAATCGTTGATCGCACTTCTGTATTGACTCTATGGCGGCTCTGAATAAGCTCTATCCGATACTACAAATTCAATACTCTGTCCAGTACACTATGACACGAAGCGAAATAGTAGTCCTGTCGACACCAAACGAAGTAGTTATTCTGCCCTGTATGTAGGGCCGCCGACACGATGCGAACTCGTTTTTATGATCTCCGCTCCGCGGCGGAATAGTAGTCGTTATCTCCGCTCCCCGTCACCCTTATTTATAAAAACCTATCCTACGCTAAAACTAACTATCCTATTGGTTAAAAACTACGTCACTAACTGGCCTAAAATCTATTCCCTATTGGTCCAAAGTGACCTCATAAGCTGGACCAAGATCTCTTCTTATTGGGCGCGAAATATGTCATCTCTAAATTTAAACTTTGGATTTCCCATAACATCTAATTAGTTTGTAGATCTCACAAGAATACCCGTTCTTTGGAAAACCCAAGCTTGGCAGTATCTTTCCCACGGGTCCAGTCTAACTCCGGCTTTTATGCATCATCGAGTCTATACGAAACCCCGCTCAAGGTGGCCCTAAATCTGTCCGATGCTGACAAGTGACGAAACACCTGTGTGGGGAAGCTAATTCTAACGAAGTCGCCAGAACATCCCCGCGAATACATGTAATAAAAATATGGAGATATCACTTCGCTAATAAATCGGTCTCTCCCTCTCCTAATTACTGCTTCAAATGCCCATCTACATAACCATTGGAAATTCCCGAAAGAGTTTCCAATGTTATGAGATGTCCCCGCTTTCTGCCTATAACTAGCCTCATAGTTCCCCCACGCGATCAGCCGGTAACACATTATTTACAATACAGTGAGATTACAATGTCACTACAAACAATTACAATAAATATTACATATATCTTCACAAGCCTTTCTATGTACACAACTCTCACACAATAAGCACAACAATGTACAATTTATATCCACATTTACATATGTACAATACCATTCATTCACATATTTACATTTATTTATTAATTGATCAATTATACACTCTGCGTGCTTGGTTGTACCAGCCGCCCTGTATATGTTCACCTAGCTGTACGCGTGAGACTAACCATCCTACTCTTTCTCATTCCTGCCTCCTAGCCTCTCCTGTTTGAAAGGCCGCAAGAGTTGCTTGTGGTACCTACCAACAGGTTTACTTTTTCCTCTTTCTACCAATTCGAAAGTATGGTCTCCATATTTACTCTTAATTTCGTAGGGCCCCTTGTACAGTAGCTCCATGCGTGAGTAACGTCCTCTAAGGGCGGAAGATAACTTCACGTCCCTTAGCAATACCAAATCGCCGGGTGTGGGCTCCCATTTGTGGCGATATCTTTTAACTTTACCGAGTCTATACTCAGCCTTTTTCCTGATTCGGTCGAAAGCTAGTTTACACAGAAGTTCATCACTAGGAGGCTCACCCTCCTGTATTGCCTGCGGCAAACTCTTTATCATGGGATCGGGATCGATCCCTAACATAAGTTTGATCGGAGCTATTCCGGTCGTTGGATTGATAGAGTGGTTCATGACTCTCTCAGTCACCTCACATTGCCTAAACCAGTCCTTATGGTTTCGGTGACACAGAATACGGAGGTACAATGATATATCCCTAAGCGCTCTTTCGCAGGGATTACCGCTGGGAAAGTATGCGGAGCAATTGTATAGCTTCACGCCCGCATCTTCCAGCCTTTTGCAAAACACTTTCGATTTATGTGCCGACACATTGTCACTGAGCACCGCTGTTACCGGACCGTAAGTCGGTATGTAATCTCTAACCAGCTTGTCAGCACACAACTTACTAGAGATCTTTCTTAAAGGGTAAATCTTTACAAATTTTGTGAAGACATCGTACGTAACAAAAATGTACCTGTGTCCGAAGGACGATGTGGGCATTGGACCGTGTTCGTCCACTGCTACAAGTTCATTCTTTTTACCCCTAATAACGACCTGTGGTACATTGTCATACCTTACATTTAGAGGTTTCGCCCTCTGGCAGACCTCGCAACGAGATATTACCCTTCTAACCTTCTTTGACAGTTGCTTAATATAAAATGATTCTGACATAGTTAAAATGATCCTATCACTCCCAGAGTGACACATAGATAGGTGAAAGTTGTTTATAAGTTCATTCTCCATACTCGCAGGTATGTATATCTTCCACTTCTGGATATCCCTACCATGCAATTTATACAAGATACCAGAGCGCAATCCATACACTTCGTCTTTCACCTGTGAGATTTCTCTAGCTTTGTCCATTAAGGCCCTTATCGTGGAATCCTCCTGCTGCAAATCTGCAATTTTCCGAAATTTTCCCGTCAGAGCTCCATTCCTCGTGGAATCAATTTTCATCACGGCAATTTCGTACGCGGGGGCGGTGATAGTTTCCGGTAGCCCCGATTTGGAATTCAAACGAGAGAGACAATCACCAAAGATATTGTCTGCCCCCGGAATATGTCTGATCGTCACATCATGAGCCAAAATCTCGTGCACATATCTAGATATTCTAGAGTTCGTCAATTTGCATCTACTCAGAAACGCTAGGCTTACATGGTCAGTAAATATGATGATCTGCCTATTAAAGATATACTGACGGAACTTCTGTAGTGCGAAGTACACAGCAGAAATCTCTAGTTCCGTGATTGATGCGTTGCTTTCGGTACGCGACAGTCCCCTAGAAGCTGTGGCAATCACATGTCGCTTATTATCTTCATCCGTCTGACATAGAATTGCTCCATATCCATATGAAGACGCATCCGTATAAATCTGAAAAGGTAGGCTGTCGTTAGGCCTTTCCAACAGAATTGAGTCGGCAAAAAGCAGTTTCGTTCGATCGAATGCTTCCTGCTCTGCCGACCCCCACCTGAAGGGTGTATCCTTCTTCAATAATGCTCTGAGTGGGGCTACATGCTTAGCATAATTGACGAGAAACCGATTCTGGTATTGTAGGATACCTAGATATCTACGAACCTGTTTCCGGTTCCGCGGCGGCGGGATCCTCGCAATGCTCTGAATTCTCTCTTGGTCCGGTCTAATTCCGTCAGACGAAATTACGTAACCCAGGAAAACTGTCTCAACTTTAAAAAATGCTGTTTTCCCCAGCTTGACTGTCATACCAGCCTCTCTCAATTTAGTAAGTACAAAATCAATATCCCTAATATGCCTATCCACATTATTGCCACATATAAGAAAATCGTCAATGTACTGTGCCAGAAAACCTTTCGTCGAATCACCAAAAATTATGTCAAGTGCTCTTAGTAGCGCAGATCCAGAACTCGCGATGCCGAATGGGCATCGGGTATACTGATAAACTTTCCCGTTATGTAGGAACGCTGTGAATTTTCTCGAGTCCTCGTCAAGCGGAATCTGCCAATACGAACTGGTCAAGTCCAAACTAGTGAATATAGAACAGTCACTGATACGGCCTAACAAAGTGTCCACTGACTCCGTCCTGAAATTATCTTTAACTGAAAACGAGTTAACGTGTCGGGCATCGATCGTTACTCTTAAGCTTCCATTGGGCTTCCTAACCCAGCACAATGCATTTACGTAAGGCGAGTCCGATACTTCTATAACTCCGTCTTTTAACATATCATTTATGACTTCGTCTGCCTGATCCCTTAAAGATAGGGGGATGGGTCTACATTTATGCCGAAATTCCTCCATTCCTACCACCTTAATTTTGTGTGTATACACTCTACACAGACCCGGCGCGTCTGAAAAGACATTTAAATGGTTACCTACAACATCCATTAAGCGTTTTCTTTCACTCTCACTCAGGCCGTGTGCCTGGTTAACTTTATCTCTCACTATTTCGAAAGTATCTGTCTTCCTATTGTTAGACGCGACTACCTGCCTAAGATCGCCCGGCGAACTCTCATTACAATATCTGGCCCTACTGCTAATGAGATTACGTCCTATTTGTCTCGCCTGGACTAATTCGCCGATACACAACTCGCATTCTCCGCAGTGTACTTGACACACTCCCCTAGTTACCTCGTTACCTTCCCACGGATTAACCTCTATAATTACATTCTTACAAATTTTTAGATGCTCTACGAAAAATAACTCTTCCTGTAATCCTATCTCTTCCGCGGTTCTTTCATCTAACTCCGATCTAGCGCTATTGCTACTGAATGGGACATGGCCTACACTGCCGTTACCTGCCGTAACCCCTAGTCTGTTTTCCCTGAAATCTAATAGCGCGTGCCATTCATAGAAGCTTTCTACTCCGATAATGATGTCGGTAGTCAACCTTTGTATCACAAGAAAAATAGCATTTAATTTCACGTCTCCGCACTCTAACTCGAACCATACTTGATATTTTACCTTTTCCTTCTTCTTGCTTAGGGCGCCTGCACAGTACAGTGAACACATCGGTAACGTTTGCAGTTTTATTCCTGAATCCCTAACCTTTTGAAAAAATTCCAAGCTGCATACATTATTTGTGGAGCCCGAGTCCAACAACACACAACACTTTATCCCAAATATTTTAGCATCTATATAAGGCAATACATAAGTCCCATTATTTTCTAACTCTGGGTTAGTAATCTCGCTCTGTCTCTTTACGCTTACCGCGTTGGTGGATTCTTTTGATAGTGACTGATTGCACTTAGCTACAGAAATCTCCGAACCCTTGAGACTTCTGTCTAGCAGTTTCCCGAGTGTGATGCAGTCGGTTCCACTGCTATCTCGTCTCTATTTCTACAATTTATAGGCTCCCGGTCCATATTCATTCTGACCGGACTTTGCTGACGTCTGTTCATGTCTCTATTCCTACTTTGTCCCACGTTACGCTGTGTAGGTGGCCTATTGCACCATTGTGAGGCCATTTCTTGTAGGACGTCTCGCCTATCTCTCTCCTGCTCCTGTCTCCTCCAATCACCTCGATTTTGCGGTCCCCTGCTAAAATTAGGCTGCCAGAATCCCTGTCTGTAATTTCTGTTCCTAAGCCAGTGTGGTTGGGTTCTAAGCCTATTATTTCCATTTTCTTGTCTTCCCGTGTACCATCTTATGTGGTTAACCCTACGCACGGGACCAACACCTCCTCTATCGTTTCTCATCCTGTTATGACTACTCTGGTTATTCCTACTATTATTGTAAGGACCCCCAAAGGGCGGGTCAATCCTTCTCTCCCTGTTGGGACTTTTCCCTCCGTTATGGCCATTATGGTACCGACTATGTGCATTGTTGGGGCTCCTGTCACCACCCCAGTTACTCTGATTTTGGGCTCCTGTCCTTGGGGATGAAAAGGCCGTACTTGCCCCCTTCCCCGCTTTCTGGTCGGTGGGGCTTGAACCCTTTCCTTTGCCATGTTCATAATCTGCCCGTCCACTACATTCATAGTGCGTGGCGTCCGAACCATCCAGCGCAGTCAATAAATCTATTGTTTCCCCGAAGTCTCGGGGCCCTGCTACGATCAGATTATATCTTATGTTCTCGGGATACTGCGAAATCACAGTTTGGATCAGCTCTGAATCCGGTATTGGCGGATTGAGGCTTTTCCCTTTCTTAACAATTTCAAGAAAATAGTCTATCATAGAGACGCCTCTTCCCGCGTCAAACCTGCTCTGATTAATTTCCTTCCTAATTCTTTGTTGTTGTCTTTGTCCCCAGTATCTCTCCGAAAATTTTTCTCTGAATTCCTCATAAGTGACATTATCCCCTAGGGCCACTAGCGCCCAGTTGAGTGGTCGGCTCTTTAGGCTCTTTCGTACGACAGTCATTTTTAAGTCATCCGGCACCCCTCTTACTCTGAAGTACGTTTCTAGCTCACTTATGTAGTTATGTGGGTTTGAAAATTCAACCTCATCAAAAATAGGGTAACCAATCTCATTCAAAATGTGAGTGGGGTACTGGGGACGGCCTAAATATGCCTTGTCGTTTACATTTATCAACTCACTACGCACATCATCCCGTGAGGTCTGACATTCCTCACCAACACTATTGTTAACATGTCTTACATTTATGTTGCTACCTGATGCCGGGCTCTCACTTGTGCCCTCTTGTCTAGAAACTGCACGGTCCGAGCTGCTATGTCCGCTTAAATTTGCGGGACTACCCCCATTTAGTACGTCGTTTATTGAGTTTAGTTTACTTCTTAATTCTTCCAAACATTCGTTATCCGCCCTTTCTTTATTCTTTATGGCTCGCTTGAGACCGTCCACTTCCTGATCCATCTCACCTATTTTCTCTTCCACCGAATTCTGAATTTCCCGAACCTTTTCCACTATCGTTTCCTCCACAGCTGATTTTAGATCGCTATTCTCTCTGGTAGCGCTATCTCTAACTCTAACTTCTAAATCCTTCATACTTTCTGACATCCTATCCATAGCTATCTTCAATTGGTTCTCCATTCCGATCCCATTCTCGGTTAATTTCCCCTCTAGCTTCTCTATTTTGTCCTCCATCTTGTTTCCTCTTTCCGCTAATTTTGCAATATGATCTCTAATCTCTCTCGAACTTTCCCCCAATCTATTTTCCATTTGTTTTATTTGTTCTCTACTTTCCCTCAGAATCTGCTCTCTACTTTCCCTTGAGTCATTTTCTAATTTAGTTTCCATTTGTTTTATTTGTTCTTTACTTTCCCTCAGAATCTGCTCTCTACTTTCCCTCGAGTTATTCTCTAATTTAGTTTCCATTTGTTTCATTTGTTCTCTACTTTCCCTTGAATTGTTGTCTAATTTATTTTCCATTTGCTTTATTTGTTCTTTACTTTCCCTTGAATTGTTGTCTAATTTATTTTCCATTTGCTTTATTTGTTCTTTACTTTCCCTTGAATTGTTGTCTAATTTATTTTCCATTTGCTTTATTTGTTCTTTACTTTCCCTTGAGTTATTTTCCATGAATTGTCTCATCTGCTCCCATAACTGTTCTAGCGTCATTTCCCCTTTGCCACTTTCTCTCCTCTGTTGCTTTTCCACCGATCGCTCTCCCTCTATTTCCTGTCCTGCGTTACTCTCGACCTCCTCTCTGATTTCCATAATTTCCTCGTCCTTCCTTTGCTCCATGGTTCCCTTGTTTCTATTTCCTCGTCTTTCTCGTATTTTCCTAACTACTTTACTCCTATGGCTACGTAGTATCATCTATATGCTACTCTGTCATCTATCCGACGCTTGCTTTCCCAATAATAATCTAACTAGGCCTGTATTTGCACTCTACTCACTTCCAACAAATTACGCAATACACTTATTTCACTTTCCCCCAAAATATCACACACAAAAAAAAATACATATATATATATATATACACCCGAAATATCACACCAGAAATTGAAACATATACACTTTATAATTATTCCCCCAAAATATCATATACATATATACACATTTATACGTCTTCTATTCATACTTGCCACAGCCTCTCCGAGTCGCCTTCTCTGGTGGTCCCCGTGTTGTCTTCTCTAGTGTTGTCGTGATGTCGCGATGGCTTGGTTCTGTTCCCGCCTTCCAGCGTCGTTCCTCGGCTATGCAGGGCTGAACTGCTCCGTCCGGTCCTCCTCGTTGTTTGGTGCTGTGTTCGCACCCGGGGCCGGTCACTGGAACAGCTGTCTTCCTTCGAGCCCCACGCTGGAAAGCGCCATTTGTGGGAGTTATCGTTGTTGAAGCCCCACGTTGGAAGCCATTTGTGGGAGGTTGCCGTTATTGAGTTCCCACGTTGGACGCCATTTGTGGGTGAGTGGTTATTGTGACCACACGTTGGGCGCCATTTGAGGGTGGGTGCGTCTCGATGTTGCGTGAGATTCACTCAGGGTAGCCGAGGTACTGTTGTGGTATAGGGTGATGTCGGGAATAGTACCAAGCCGGCTACTTAAATAAAAGGCAGCGTAAACTTCAAAACGATAAGTTTATTGTCGTATCCACTTGGTAAACCCTAGAGTATGTATTTCCGGCTGACTTATAATTCAATCGTTGATCGCACTTCTGTATTGACTCTATGGCGGCTCTGAATAAGCTCTATCCGATACTACAAATTCAATACTCTGTCCAGTACACTATGACACGAAGCGAAATAGTAGTCCTGTCGACACCAAACGAAGTAGTTATTCTGCCCTGTATGTAGGGCCGCCGACACGATGCGAACTCGTTTTTATGATCTCCGCTCCGCGGCGGAATAGTAGTCGTTATCTCCGCTCCCCGTCACCCTTATTTATAAAAACCTATCCTACGCTAAAACTAACTATCCTATTGGTTAAAAACTACGTCACTAACTGGCCTAAAATCTATTCCCTATTGGTCCAAAGTGACCTCATAAGCTGGACCAAGATCTCTTCTTATTGGGCGCGAAATATGTCATCTCTAAATTTAAACTTTGGATTTCCCATAACATCTAATTAGTTTGTAGATCTCACAAGAATACCCGTTCTTTGGAAAACCCAAGCTTGGCAGTATCTTTCCCACGGGTCCAGTCTAACTCCGGCTTTTATGCATCATCGAGTCTATACGAAACCCCGCTCAAGGTGGCCCTAAATCTGTCCGATGCTGACAAGTGACGAAACACCTGTGTGGGGAAGCTAATTCTAACGAAGTCGCCAGAACATCCCCGCGAATACATGTAATAAAAATATGGAGATATCACTTCGCTAATAAATCGGTCTCTCCCTCTCCTAATTACTGCTTCAAGCTCCCATTGCGCAATAAAGGAGCGGACAGCCTCAATATAGTAATTTGCAGCAACAAGAGCATTATAATGAGAGAAGCGTGTGCATTACTGTGCAAGGTTAAGTCATCGGTAATATTAGAAATTTGAAATGCATTACTGATTTCGACTGTACAATACTATAAAAGACATCTTAAATTAGTAACTTTTTGTGCAAGAATGGCTCATATTTCAGTGGAATGGTCAATGCATGATGGTGCCATACTCGAAGACTCTGACACAGGAGCCAACTCCAGAAATTCCCAGTTAGTTATTTCGTAGATCGTTTCCTGTGTAGATCACATTAAGGCGGTCTCCTGGTGAAGGCAGTACCGTGCAGTGCATTTCCGGTGCTAGTCGTTCTCACTGCTTATCGTGGGTTTAAACTTGACTGAGGGTAATGGATTTTTAAAGGAAACAAATATCCCCAGCATTGCTTCCTTCGGAAAAGAAGTTAAGCCAGGAATTTTATCTTATACATTTAAGACAGAATAAGGGATCTTCTATATGAATGAGACCTATAAAGATAAAATTACGTCATTTCCAACAGATATGCCTGTAAGCCCTGATGAATTAATATTGAAAATAAAATCAATTGCTAGTACGACAATATCCAGACGATCAGAGCGTCCTATTTGCGAAATGGCGATCTCCGTTCAAATACCAGCGAGTTCCAATGAAATTTTTGGTGGACAAAGAATATGTTTGGGATGGCATTTTTCGAATCAATCCTGAATTCCTCAGGTATCATTTCGCTATTTCTCTCTTAATTATTATCATTATGTTCATCAATATCACTAATACCATGTAATGTGGATCCACCTCGTATTAGTTACCATAAAAATTTAGAAACTTCTCACTATTCGTGAGCTGCCGCAAGGGACAAAGAGTACTTAACCATATAAATGTTTACAAGTTCAGTGAACCATTAATTTTGTTTTGACAATGAAACTCCTACAAGTACATAGCTGCAAATACATTTTATGATTGGTGGAAATATACCTAGTTTTAGAGAGGCAAGTGTTACAAAAAAGTAAATAATGCTAATGAATTTGGTTACATTTCGAATATAGGTGATGCTTCAGGAGAGCAATTGATCCTTTCAATGCAGCTAAAGTTACAATCGGAATACTTCTCCGATGACAAAATAAGCTGAAGTTTTCACATATTACCATTAGAAAGGGGACATTTAGATCAGTGACAGGAATCCATAAGCTAAATATTTCAGAAAATTTAACTCTTAACATCATTACTAGGGTCCGCACTTTTCCAAGGAGTCACAATGTAATGTAACAGTGGTATTTAGGAACAAGTACGTATGTACGATTAGTATGTAATATAACAGTGGTGTTTAGGACGCTAAATGATCACGTACTTCCCTGTATGCCATGTGATGCAGTATGTCATAATAAGTCGAGATGTGAATTCGTGGAAATGAAATCTATCCTAATGCTAAATTGAATTCGGATATCAGGTTAGTTCGAAGCACAAATGTAATGTAATTTTAAATTAATTGTAAATTGGTCACGAAATCGAAGTGGATCCCAGTGATATTCTTCCTCTTCTCCTTTGCTGAATGTCACAGTAGTGTTCAATTTCTCCAAAAAATAATAAATAAAAGCTATAATCGTTTCGGCCGTGCTTAAATTCATATTAATACCGTTATGAAGAGTAATAATCTCATTGTAATGAAATATAAAAATTTACCGTTGTAATTTTTTAAATAAAAAAATTTCAACAATACAGGCATGCTTCAACAGATTTTAGTTTAATTTCAAGAATTGGTATTGAAACTAAAAATGTAAAATATTTGGAAATAAAACATAACCTATATATTTTCATCTCCCTTGATAAAATTCACAATGTAGTTACTATAACACAGGCATTATGTTATTTATTTTTTTAGTAGGTTAATTTACGACGCTTTATCAACAGCTTAGGTTATTTAGCATCTGAATGAGATGAAGGTGATAATGCCAGTGAAATGAGTCCGGGGTCCAGCACCGATAGTTACCCAGCATTTGCTCGTAATGGGTTGAGGGAAAACCCCGGAAAAAACCTCAACCAGGGAACTTGCCCCGACCGGGAATCGAACCCGGGCCACCTGGTTTCGCGGCCAAACATGCTAACCGTTACTCCACAGGTGTCATATTATGTTATTTGATAGAATCCTATACTCAGTAACATCAGTTCCAAGATAATGTGTACATTTTCTAAAGACGATCTTCGTATCTTTACTATTTATTTTTTACTTTAGTTTCCAACATTTATTTCAGTACGACGAAAGGATTCCCAATTCTGCTTTCAAACAGTAGCGCCAACTTATATGGGCTAGTGCAGAGGCTTCAGTTACAAGCCGGAGCATGGGTAGGTTTGGCAACGCTGCGCTGAGTGGAGGCGGGAGATTCTAAAGTGATAGTGATGTAATTGTGCTTGCTCATTGCTTTCATTGTACGTAACGTGTATTTTTTCCAACATTACTTTATGCACAGAGGTAAGATCAAAATTCAGAGTAGTGATGTAAAGTACTGCGAATTCGAAAATAGTGTTTTATTGCAATCAATTAGCTATACTTCAGAATACGGCGTAAGTAGGCTACTTACATATAAAGACTGCCACTTAAAATAATTACAAAAAACATGTTTTTCATTGATAGTGCAAAGATAAATAAATAAATCTATACTAATAATAAATCTGTAGCCGAAATTTTTCTGGTAATTTTCGATTATCCAAAAATAATTGGTTCTACCATATATAATTAACCACCCTGAAACCGAAAATCGCTGTTTTGAAATTTTTATTTGTATGTCTGTCTGTATGTTTGTTACCTTTTCACGCGATAATGGCTGAACGGATTTCGATGAAAATTGGAATATAAATTAAATTCGTTGTAACTTAGATTTTAGGCTACTGTATATGGCATTCAAAATACATTATTTAAAAGGGGGGTTATAAGGGTGCCTGAATTAAATAAATCGAAATATCTCGCTTAATATTGATTTTTGTGAAAAATGTTACATAACAAAAATTTCTTTAAAAATGATTTCGATAAGTTTTATTCCATGCAAAATTGTGATAGGACTGATATTTAATGAGATAAATGAGTTTTAAAATTAAAATAACTGCCATCTAAGGCCGTGTAATGAATTAAAAAACAAATGACTTCGTCTATAAGGGGCCTTGGACAGCAACACTCGAAAACTATTAAAGATAGCCTACAGAGAATGTTTCTGTGTTTGTATGAAGTAATATCGGAAGCTAAATTAACCGATTTGCATAATTAATTATTATTTCACCATTGGAAAGTGTAGTTTCTCTAGATGGACATAATGCTATACTGTTATTACAGTAACTTCTGATATAATATAATATAATATAATATAATATAAAATAATATAATATAATATAATATAATATAATATAATATAATATAATATAATATAATATAGTATAATATTATGTAATCTTATATAATATAATTTAAGTTATTTGAAGGGTTCAGAACCATAGTGGGCCAAGCGCCATTTACTGAATACGTAGAAAACAAAGGTTAAAATTAAGTTATTAGGATAATTCAATGGAAACCTATAACAAGTAAAATAAAATATACACATTAAATCTAAATGATATCAATCTTCATTAAACTACTGTATGGTTGCATGTAATAAAAATTAAGAAACATATTAAAGGAATTGTCATTGCACCAAATGAGTGTCTCTGGACCAAAATGATCGCATTTTAATTATTTGGATCCAATTTAAATTAAGAAACATATTAAACTATTTATCCTTCTATCAAACACGAATGTTCCCTGGATCAAATGTCCTATTTTAATTACGTAATTACTTTATATTTATTTCTAACGGGTGCAGCGGAGAGCACGGGTACGGCTAGTAAATAAAAAAAATATATATATATATTCCTTGCATCGAATATAATAAAATCAACAATGCAATAAAGACGTGAGTTCCTACGCAGTATTCTTAAGTTCCATTCAATTAACAAATTTGTGGCTAGCAAATTGACAATGTTTTGGAAATTTATGGTGTTTCCTTGTAACGTGAAAGGCCTAGGATACATTTTAATATTATCTTGTGCGATTATTATCTATCGTGCTTTCTATAAATACCGTATTTCAGATGCCCAGGAAGCCAGTTTTAGTTTGAACCTGGCCAGTCATTATAACAATACTATTATCCTAAATTATTTGTTATAAACTTTTTAAAATATAATTTTACATAAATATAACTATAGAAAACAAGCTAAGAATGTAAATTATGCAAATAAAATAAAAATATAAATATAGGAAACTGACATATTATAATAAAGTATGAGGATGTAAATACAGTTAGGCCAAGTATAAAGATCAATGAAAAAATGAAGAAACATACCTTCAACATAATGCGTAGCAAAACACATCATTATCTATTAAGTATGTGGCAATTAGTGTAAACTCAGTGAACTTTAAATCTTGTAAATAGGAAGTGAAAAGAGACATGTTTATAGCTAATTTATTACAATAGGAATAATATTAATAAACAAACCTTTAAAATCAACAGAGTGAGTGTATGCATCTACAAATTATAGATAGGTCTGACGTATAGCAGACATTCCGAATCTTCAATACTGCAACTTATTTTATGGGGTCACAAAACAGCTGTTTACAATGAACTTGAAAATCAATGGCGTAATTTTATTGATATAGCAGGCGAGACCCAACAATTTGGCTAGAATTCGATACACCACAAACCAAAAGTAAGACTATAAAAATGTAATTTATACAATATTTAATATTTAGAAAAACAGTCAATTACTTTGTCATCATTAATCATAAAAATTTTCAAAGACTGCAACCATTTTATTTTCATTTAGCCTATGCCTTGTTTCTATCGCCAACACGCACTTAGTTTATAATACATCAACAATGAACGTTTGGTACGACAGCGAACATAATTCCATCGACACACACTTATATATTGTAACATTAATTCTGTAGTGCTCGGGAAAAGTGACTCAAATCAGTTTCCACAAACAATTTTTGATAGTTTATTGACAACTTACGGAACATCTGTTCACTTGGGAAAAAAAAAAAATACATAGGTATTCCTCCCATTACAATAATTCATACAGAAAAAAATCAAATCGACATAAACTAGTGCAAGTTGTCAATAAATTATCAAAAAAGTTTTCTGAAAACTGACTTATGTCACTTTTCCCAAGCACTGCAGAATTTACATTTAAAATCGGCATTAGCACAAACACGTGTACTGTATGGTAGGCCTCCGGTTGACAGTTAATTACAGTGTTGCCGACGTATGACTCCGGCTTGTAATTGAAGAAGACTCTGGTTCGTGGGATCCGGGCCCACCCAATAATTTGTCGTGTTATGAGATTTATTTAACTTATACCTCAAATGTTTGAGTCCACCCACTCTTTTCCAAAAGTTGGCGTCACTGATTTCAATGGTATCTAACATGTTCCGTTCTGTGGAACAGGCGTTGTCATAATGTAGTTCCAAACTGAAACGAGTATTTTGTAACCGCAAGTACAGTATTTCGTACTAGTTCAGAACAACACTTATTTTGGAACGTAGTATTCCAAGGTGCTGTTACTTTTTGGAACGGTTCCAAACAAGGAACTGTTCCAACATAACCATTGCGTTATTTTTTCCCCGCCTCTATTGGTGATAGCGAGGTGGTATTGGACGAGATGAGGCTGATGATTCGCCCTACCTTACATTCGGAAAAACCTCGGCAAAATATTCAGGTAATCAGCCCAAGCGGAAATCGAACCCAAGCCCGAGCGCAACTCTGGATCAGTAGGAAAACGCGCTACCGGCTGAGCTACGCCGGCAGCGAAACGGGTTTTTTAATTGATTATTTTACAACGTTTTATCAACTGCTATGGTTATCTAGCTTCTGAGTGAGATGAAGGTGATAATGCCAGCGAAATGAGTCCAGGGTGGAACGCCGAAAGTTACCCAGCATTTGCCCCTAATGGATTGGGAAAAAAACTCCGGAAAAAAAACCTCAATCAGGTAACTCGTCCTAATCAGGATTTAAACCCGGGCCCGCTCGTTCCACGGTCAGCATGCTAACTGTTACTCCTCAGCGGTGGACGTAACAGGCTTACTAAAGTCTAATCTATTAAGTAAGTAATGATGATGATGATGATGATGAAAATTGATACTGATCCTGGGCCATCAAAGCGGCAGAATAGTCGCGTAATAGACAGGGATTTCGATAGTCATTTCTTATTGAATACACGAAAATCGTCGCGTATTTACGAAATCTGACCTCTATCCTCTATCGTAAGAAAGAAAACGACTATAGATGATCCATTTCCCCAACAAGCCATTTATTCATAATTCTTAGACCTATATGAAACATATTTTATTTAGAATTTTAAACATTTTTACCTTTAATAAAAATTACATTTCTTTAAAAATATAGTAATAATATATGAAAAAGAAATGATTGTGTTTATTTTCCATTCCTACGTTTAAGTAAAAATTAAAGCAATTTTTAGTATAAAAAGTTATTTTTCTTAGGAAGTATGTTACGAATCTGGTTCATGCATAATCTTCATGTGCACATTAAAAGCTATAACAGATTATAGGTCCACCCCTATGGAGTAAAGGCTGGTTCACAATAAACCGAGTACGGAAACGACAAGGAGAACGAGAACGGAAATATTGTTAAAATAAATGTATTCAAATGTGAACATTCACAATTAACGTGAAGCTTACCGGAGCCCGGAGAAGGGGAAAGTGAAAATTAATTGTTAATGCTCACATTTAAATACATTTATTTTAACAATATTTCCGTCTCGTTCTCGTTGTCGTTTCCGTTCCAGGTTTATTGTGGACCAGCCTTAACGGTTAGCATATTTGACAGTGAAACGAGTGGCTTCTGATTCAATCCTGGTTGGATCAAGTTAACTGGTTGAGGTTTTCCCGGTTTTTTCCCTCAACACATCAAGAGCAAATACGGGTAGCTTTCGGCGCTGGACTCTGCACTTTTTTCTGTAGCATTATCACCTTCATCTCATTCAGACGTTAGATAACCATTGTAGTTAATAAAATGTTCGTAAAATAACCAATTAAAATTAAAGCAGTGGGAAAGACGAATGTTTTTTGTTAGCGTATAAAGCAAAAAGTCCGCATTTAAAGGTTAGAGGAGCAGTCCTTTCACTGTACAGCTATAGTAAGTCTAGCAATCTGCTGCGTGAAAATTTGTTTTGTTGTACATCAGCAATATAAACAGTCTTAATCATTGGTGAAAATCGTGCATAATATGTCACATTATTGTATTAGTGCCGTAAAATATTATCATACCAACTAAAACTATCATAAAGTTAACGTTATGAAACGATCTGCCAATGCTCTAATACTGTACATCATTTTTCTCATACCAACTTCTTTCTTCATAGGTCATGATATCAAACTACCCATTATTAAAAATCTGATATTATTTCTTTATTAATTGTTTTACAATACTGTCGTACAAAAAATAATGTATATAACACGTTTATGTATGCATTCGCCAAAATTAGGAAACATATTAAACTTCGCTCGTTCCCTAAAAATTGATTCATGACATAAAGCATAACATTATAAACTTGTTTCATAATATAGCATATTCTTAAAGTACAGTAGAACCTCTATTATCCGTGCTAATGAAGGGGGTGAACTGAACGGTTAATCGAAAAAATCGGATAATCTGTACCATAAAAGATTTTCGTGAATTGAGTCAATAAATTTTTACACTTTCGTAATTTCCTCCGTGGTCTTGTATTTAACACACTAGTTAGTGGATCAGAAGTTCTTCAGAGTAAATCTGATTGTCAGCGACGGATTGTAAAAGAACAAGAAAAACTCCTTGTTATGGTTGTTTGTGGTCAGATAGGAATAGTGGAGGTCTCACATTGTGAATTTATGTACTTTAAACACTTTATTCTTGATTATTCTCGAGCACAGTTTAACTCTAATCGCATATTCTGATGCGGGATGAGCCACAGTTTCTCTTTCCAAATCACTAAATTATTTACACTTTTTTCAATACTTAACACAACATGTTTTCTTTTAACATCCGTGGAAGACATTTTATACAGAAGTTGTACAGTACGGCAACTCGAACAGTAGATCATACTGTGTAAGGGTAAAGACTTGTAATGACCAATAAATTAATAACACTCTCTAAAAAAGATACGTACTTATATAAAGTGTCATAGTACTTCATACTTTATGGTATTTCTGTAGCAAAAAAAAAAAAAAAAAAGAGAGAAAGACAGACGGTTAATAGAGTGACGGATAATCGGGGTTCTACTGTACCTATAAAATGATAGTTATATTTCCAAAGACGCAGCATCGCTCATAGTCCTGCCATGAGCCGACTAATAAAGTCGAAAGAGAGCAAAAATAGTCAAGGCTAGAATCACAGAGAAGGATGAAGACCTTCGACACGTATTATGTTCATAAGAAGTTACAGCCGGGTGGATTTCATGACATTGGGCGAATGATTATACAAAAAAAAAAAAAAAAAATCACTTGGACTAACCGAGATACCTAACATAAAGAGCTGATGCTCTAGCATTCTAGCTAGTCTATCTGTTCGTTTGAAGGCGCGCCCTTTGTGTTATTATCCAAAGCGAATTGATTTAATGATTAGTTGTAGGAAGGAATTCTCTCTCCTTCATACACATAATCTCTGTTTGTTCCATTATTCCTCTTCTTCGTTTCTCCCTCTCCCTTCCCACCTGAATTTCTTGTTGCATTTAGTCCTGCACATTAACTATGTAAGCGCTCCATCCATCTTACTGCAAGAGTCTTCGTTGACCGTGGCAGGAAGAGCGTTCAAACCGAAGCGAATATTTGTACGCGAGACAAAAACTCCGAGATGATGAACGATCAAGCCGCTGTTTACACCTTACTTCAGTGAGGAATTCGTTCTGCTGTTGTTATAGAAAGTTTTAGCTGTATTTAACACGGTTTTTGCTCCACTTCCTTTTGTTTATGTGGCTGGTGTTCTCTATCATAAAGGAGATCTTAAATAAGCAAAATCATGTAAGATGGTGGCCTTATTTTCTTACATTATTATCCAACATAGAGAAGACGTTTCGTGGGAGTAACGTCAGCCAAAGTTAAGAGACCCAGGTTCAAATTGCGACGGGTCTAAATGGAATTTATATTGCTAGAAATTGCTGTTTGCGTGCAGTAGGCCTACTTTATCTCGGGGAGATCCCTTTTCCTCTATCATAATTTCGCTATTCATTATCGTCATTATACATTGAAACAAACTTAGGACAGAAGAGTGGTATGTAGAATGAACAGAGTGTTAAAAGAAATAGCATTCAATATTTTGAGAGGTGATAATATTCGTTGAAACAAGTAAAAATGGCTGATAAATATGTGTCCTGAAATTAATATTTTCCAAGATATGAGTAGATCATCACCATCATAGTTCGTCCAGCAATGGAATATGGTGCTGCATGTTGGTATCCTTACATATTAGAACATATTAAGACACTAGCTGTACCCGTGCGCTCCGCTGCACCCTTTAGAAATAAATATAAAGTATTACATAATTAAAATAGGACATTTGATCCAGGGAACATTCGTGTTTGATAGAAGGATAAATCGTTTATTATGTTACTTAATTTAAATTGTATTAAAAAATTAAAATGCGATCATTTTGATCCAGAGACCACTCATTTGGTCATAAAAATTATTTTAGGAAATACAGGTAACGAATGTACAGAATAGCCTGTCAAGTTTTCTGCGCATAAGAAGCTATTTTAATCTTACCTGCCTTCGATTCACTCAGAAGTTACTATAATAACATTATAGCATTATGTCCGTCTACAGAAACTACACTTTACATTGGTGAATTAATAATTAATTATACAAATCGGTTAATTTAGCTTCCGATATTACTTCATACAAACACACAACCATTCTCTGTAGGCTATGTTTCATAGCTTTCGATTGTTGTTGTCCAAGGCCCCTTATCGACGAAGTCATTTGTTTTTTATTTCATTACACTGCCTTAGATGGCGTTGTTATTGTAATTTTGAAACTCATTTATCTCATTAAATATCAGTCCTATCAAACTTTTGCATAGAATAAAACTAATCGGAAATTATTTTTAAAGAAACTTTTGCTATGTATTATTTTTCATGAAAATTAATAATAAGGGAGATATTTCGATTTATTTCATTCAAGCCCCCTTATAACCCCCCTTTTAAATAAAATATTTTGAATGCCATATAGCCTAAATTATAAGTTACAACGAACTTAATCGGTTCAGCCATTATCGCGTGAAAAGGTAACAAACATCCAGACAGACAGACAGACATACAAACAAAAATTTCAAAAAAGCGATTTTCGGTTTCAGGGCGGTTAATTATATATGTTAGGACCAATTTTTTTTGGAAAATCGAAAATTACCAGAAAAATTTCGGCTACAGATTTATTATTAGTATAAATTGGAAAAGATTAAAAACGGGCTCTCAAGCGTTGTCACACTCACGGACAGAAGAACGCGAATTCGATTATGCGCAATGTTCAAAACATAGATGTGAGCCTGCCTGGAGAGAAATAAAAAATAGGTAGCAGCCGCCAAATTACTCTTCAAGGAACGACCACTCACATAAATTGAGGGAAAGAAGACAGAGGTGGACACTGAAAAGTTTTCTTTTCTGAATCGTACTATCAGGAACTGGAATGCTTTATCTGCAGACTTACTAAAGGCTTTACCAATAACAAAAATGCTTTTAAAAATAGGCTTAAAAACTTTACTAATAGACGCTAGTATTATTATGCATACTATTTAAAGGCTGTAATTGATGTTTTGTTATTTGAAGTGTTGTATTAGTAAAGAAGTGTGTTGTGTCAGTGAAGTGTGTTTTGTGTCAGTGAAATTTTATAGTTTCTAGTGTTGAGAAAAGTATTTGAACAGTGAAAAGTTTTTGAAGTGTTAGTGAATCAGGATAGTATCAGTGAAATGTGTCGTAGCACCAGTGCAATGAGTGAGTTGACAGCGAAATGAGTGTAGTGCTGAAAGGTACTTGTGCATGTATGAACATATCATACTCGTGGGTTTTAGTTTGAACTTAAAGTTAAGATACAAATTAGATATACTTTAAATGTTATTTTAAGTGATCGTGCTTGATTTAATTTGGGATGCTCCTTGTTAATTTTATTATACTATTGTTGTATTATTATTATTATTATTATTATTATTACTGTTATTTATTATTATTATTAGTATTATTATTTATTTATTATTAATTGTATTTGTTATTAATTGTCATTATTGAGTATAATATGTTAATTACCACTGCCACCGGGTATATAACCATTTGCTGTGTGAATAAATAAATACATACATACACACATACATACATACGTACATACATACATACATACATACATACATACATACATACATACATACATACATACATACATACATACATACATACATACATACATACATACATACAGACATACAGACATACATCATAGGAGATGCTCAATGTGATTTTCATTTTATAAAAGAGTATTCAAAGTTGTGTGAGGTGGAAATATTCATCTAAAACAAAAAACAAAATGTCTAATAAACATGAGTCCGAAGATTAATATCTTCTGAGACGATATCAGTAGGCCTACTTGTTCGTCAACATCACAGCAGATGCTCAATGTGATTCGCATTGATTATAAAGCATCCTTCTGCCCTATGTCTTAAGAAATCACATCTTGTTACCTTTTTGTTACTAAAATTCCGACATGATACAGTATACTCAAGAAGAAACAAGCAAATAGCTCAAATTAGAATTTATGCTGTTCTAACAGTAACACTTTCAAAGCCCTTGTTTGATACAAATAATAATTTATTTATTATCCAAGTATATTATACATTTTTCTTGTTTTAATGAATACTACACCTCTCAGAATATTGAACTTTAAAAAAAACTGAATCCACATTTTGAGCATGAACAGGTATTTCGGAAGATATCAATATCAGGACCCATGTTTAATAGATATTTTTCTTGTTTCGTGACAGCTACCGCCTCTCAGAATATTGATTGCTCTTTTTTTACGGAAGTAACTTTGAGCCTCTCCTAGAATGTTGATGAACAAGTATTCCAAGTACTCATATCTCTGAAGGTATTAATTTTAGAACCCATGTTTATTACACTTTTTTCTCTTGTTCTGATAAATACTACCACCTCTCAAAATATTGAATGTCTTTTAACACCCAGTATACGAACTAAAAAATAAACAGACCTATATAAGATCCTTTAGACTCAATCGGAGGGGGGGGGGATGACTATCGGGGGAAGATGCTTATTTCTTTGTAGTTTCACATTCTTCCAAGAGAGAACGCCACGCGCATGTCTTCATGATCGCTGAGACAGTTGAATGTCTGTAGAGTGGAAGCTAACTCATTTTTCCACGTGTTCTTGTTGTGAGAAGAAGAGAAGCAAGAAAACAGCTCATTTTTCTGCTATAAAGTAATTGTAAAGGTATGTTAAAATTTTAATACACCCTTGAATTCGTAATAACGGACAAACCTTTGTAATGAATATTGTAGTAAAGGTTCTAAAGTTTGTATTGTTAAGAACCAATGACCTTGTTCCGCCATCTTAGGTTGCGTCACAAAACTAGGCATCTTACCCCGATACTTGGGGAAGATGGTCACTTCTTTCGGGGTAAGATGGCAACTTGTTGCAAGAGTTTTATTTTTTTATTGCATTACGTAAGATCATCTGATAGAAGTCAATGGATTGAGGACAGTCTTCAACTTGCGATAGAACATGTTATAACAGAGGGTATGAACTGTTTTAGAGCATCGCAAGGATACGGGATTCCTTACCGTAACCTAAACGCCGCCTAAAAAAGAATGATGACAAAAGAATGTACTGGATTGAATTCATCGTGTGTAAGAAGTGATTTCACACGGCAATAAAATGTGTGCAATGACTATGTTGCTAAGTAGTGATAAACGAGTGAAAACGTGTCCATGAGCTTTAGATTAAGTCAATTTTGTTATATACATGACATCAAACCAAGTTCAGGTAAAATACATATATCAGTAAATGTGTTAATTGCATTTGCCATCTTAACTGACTATCGGAGAAAGATGCCTACAGTGCATGCAAGAAGAAAATCTGTGTCTGTGTTTTCTGTTTTGTACCAAAAATATAGTTTCAAAATACCTTCCAGACTTTGATACTTCAATAAGAAATTCAAAACTAAATGAACAGTATCTTAATTATTTTCAATCACAGAAAAACTCAGATATCTTCCCCCGATCCACTCTATAGCCTATAGGATGGAAGGTTTTTCAATGAGAGTTCCTTTAAAGGATTAACCCTAGTATAATAAGAATGGAAAAGTCCTCTACCCTTTTGTTCCATCACGTTTCTAATGCCGGATTACAGGATATGTCACGGTCAAGTTCGCTTGCGCAGCGCACAATTTTGCCGCCGTTTGGCCCGCAATACAAGCATTTCTCGTAAAATGAATTACCTGTACATATATTAATTCATTCAGTGTTCTGCCCAAGGGCAGGTCTTTCACTGCAAACCCAGCATTCGTCAATCTTTCCTATTTTGTTGCTTTCTCTTTGTCTATCTAAATCTCACTTGACGATATGTGCCAGAGGAAGAACAAATTGTTTGTAGAGATATGAAATCTGATTAGTGTAATATGCAGGAGTCGGCGATGTATGTCATGGAAGGGGCAAGGAACTGGCCATCCTACCTCATTACCTCCAAGCTTAGTTGCCTGATAAGTGGTGTGGTGCCTTATTGGTATCATTTGTGAGGTTCAGGCCTGTCTTCGGACAGTTGACTGAACAACAACAATAACAATACGGTTAGATATAGAATTGTAATGAACAATAAAATGCTGGAACAGGTAATAACAAACTTTAAATAGTACACTGGCTGAAACATGACGTACAAACAAGAAAATGGCATAAGAGAAAAAAAAAGTTTGTAAATATATGCGGGAGAATACAAAGAACACTAAAAAAAATAAAACAAGGAGAGGAACCAAACTGAAATTTTATGTCATGGCTGTACTAGTTCTAATGTATGGGAGTGAAAATTTGGTCACAACAAAAAGGGATATTCCTAAATTGAAGCGATAGAAATGAGATTCTTAAGAACTGTACAAGGTTAGATAGACTGAAGAATGAAGAAATAAGAAATGAACAAATCATATATTAATTTATTAAGTGAGAAAGTCGACGGGTACAGAAAAAAACTGCAAATCCCACTTGAAATGTTTGACAAAAGATAGATTGCCCAAGGCTGCACAATTGTATAAACTCTATGGCAGACTTGACCAAAGCAGACCAAGGAAAAGATGGAGTAACCTGTGACGTCGGAACAGGCATAATTGTCTAATACCTGAAGTGGCGACGACAACGACGACGACGACGACAATTCGTCAGTTGGGTGGAAGATATGAATATGTAGAAATTTTATTAATTCTGTTCTAAACTTTTTTACTTGGTGCTTCGAAGCTTTAAGACATTTATTTAGAGCATTGAAAACTGTAACACCTGAATAGTGAATTTCCCTTTGTAACAGCGGAGATTAAGAAACAGCATAGAAAGACAGAAGTTAGGTGGAAACCTAATTTCTATTAGGCCTACCTATCAGAATTATGAATGTTCTGGTTAATATTAAAAATATAATATCATCAGGAATATAGTGTACTCATAATATAACGACAAGATTTTCAAATTTTTACAAAATTCTTTTTCATTATGTCATTATCCTTAAAGTTTGCTTTTGAGAAACAAAAATATGTTTCTGAATTTGCCTAGAATATTAATTCATATTTCATTACAGAATGAAAGTGTGCAAAGTGTGCCATTTAAGGATGTTCATTTCGCCGATATAAGATGAGTATCTTAGTGGATAACAGGCAGAACTCAATTTAGGAGTAATATATTCTATTTGTTTTCCATTTCAAGTGATTATCCAATTCCATAGGTGCTTACAGATACTTTGAGGTCAATTCCATTCAACGTGATATTGAAAGGGAAATAAGCACCATTAAGTGTACTGAATTTGATTTCACTGCTTTTATCAATATTAGACCTCTTGTGCTAGTTTATTTGCATTAAATCAGTCATCCATTAGTTTCAACGCCGTATTACAAGTAGGCTACTTATTAATCTCACCTCATCTCGTCAAAAAATAGGAAGTATAATTATTGGCTTGTTCCGCATCTTAAAGCTTAAATGCTTATGTAAGATCTCTGCAATGAATGAAATGAAAATATACCATTTGCAAATAAGATTGCCTGCAGGCTTGCTTTGTGATCTGTATTCCTTAGGAAAGCAAGAATTTCTTTAAGTGAATCAGAAAAGGAATCAATGGATATAGCAGGCTGATGCTGAACACTGCAACTGATAGTACGTTGTAAAGAATTTGGAATAAGCTACGAGTCTTGCATTCTGTGATCTGAAGTGTTACCGGTTCTTAAATTTTCCTTTCACTGTTAGGATTTTACGCTTTCGGATTTATTTTCACCGACATTGGCTGCAATAGCAGTTTGAGTCCCGGTGCAGTTTACACATTTAGGTCCCTTTATTGGGATTAAATGTTCATTACAATACTTGACACAATCACTTTATAAACTGCACCTTCGTGTAACAAGTCTGAAATTAACACTATATGAAATTGTCTTATATTACTATACATACATACATAAGTGTTCTGCCCATGGGCAGTTTTTCACTGCAAACCCAGCTTTCTCAAATTTTTTCTATATTCTGCCTTCGTCTTAGTCTCCGCATATGACCCAAATATCTTAATGTCGTCTATCATCTGATATCTTCTTCTGTCCCGAAATCTTCTCCTATTCATCATTCCTTCCAGTGCATCCTTCAGTAGACAGTCTCTTCTCAGCCAGTGACTCAACCAATTCCTTTACCTCTTTGTGACCAGTTTCAGCATCATTCTTTCTTCAACCACTCTTTTCAACACAACTTCATTTCTTATTGTCTCTCCACTTCACACGCTCCATTCTTTTCCATATCCACATTTCAAACGCTTCTATTCGTTTCTCTTCATTTCGTCGTAATGTCCATGTTTATGCTCCATACAATGCCACATTCATCACAAAGCACTTCACTAGTCTCTTCCTTAGTTCTTTTTCCAGAGGTCCGCAGAAGATGCTCCTTTTTCTATTAAAAGCCATTGCTATCCTCCTTTTGACTTCCTGGCTGCAGCTCATGTTACTGCTTATAGTACATCCCAAGTATTTGCAGCTGTTCTCTTGCTCTACTGGCTCATTTAGAATTCGCAAGTTTACCTTCTCTATTTTTCTTCCGACAACCATGGTCTTCGTCTTGTTGGCATTTATCTTCATCCCATACTGCTCACAGCTATTATTTAGCTCCAGTAGCATATCCCTTAAAATCGTCTCCTCTTCTGCTAACAACGCCGTATCTAGGTCCTCAAATACTATATATACACACTTCTTTATTCTTCTCCAGATATCTTTCGCCTATTGTTCGAAGTAATCCAATTGCATCCCTTGTATCTTTTGCTTTTCTGAAGACAAACTGCTCTTCTTTCAACTTAGAACATAAACGTCGATTCAGTATTCGCAGGAGAATCTTCGCCGAGTGCGATATCAGTTGATAGTCCTGAATTCCTTACATTTCTTGGCATTATTTTTCTTCGGTATTGGCAGCAACACTGTTTGTGTAAAATCTTCAGGCCATTCGCCTTTCTCATATATTTCGTTGCATAATGATAGAATTTCCTTCTTGTCTTCATCCAAGCATTTCACTAATTCATTGGGGATTCCATCAATTCCTGTTGCTTTTTCATTCTTCATTTCCCTAAGCGCTAGTTCAACTTCTTCTCTTAAAATAGAAAATCCTTTTCGTGTTCTGATACAGTTGTTTCGTCTTCCATGGCTAACTTATCTGGACGATTCCCTGTCTCATATAACTCTTCTACATATTTCGTCCATGTGTTCAGTATTCCTTGTTTGTCTGTTACTTCATTTCCTATTTCGTCTTCTATCAACCACATGGGTTTTCTGTTCTTATTTGAGAAGTCCAAACATTTAACTTCGCGGTACATTAAATCATAAAACATCTTTCTTATCTCTCTACATTCTGTACTTCTTTACATTTCTCTTTCATCCAGTTTTCCTTGATTTTATCAGTTTCTCGCCTTAGTTTGTTGTTTAGTTTCCTGTAGTTTCTTCTACCTTCTTCCGTGTTGATGCTTTTCCATTTCCTTCTTTCCTCCATCTTCTCCAACATTTTCCTTGTGACCCAAGGTTTCTTTGTTCTCACTCCTTCTCTGTATCCTATCGTTTCTTCTGCTATTTTCTGTATACAGCTTTTTAGATGTGTCCAGTAGGCCTACTCATTACTATTCTCAGGTGTGGATTCTAATGTAGCGGCTTTCTCTTGAAAATTTGCTTGAAATTATCTTCTTTCCTCTTCGTTCTTCAGTTTTTCCATCCTTCCATCTTGTCCTTTTCCTACAACTGCATTCCAGTCGTCCATTAGGATTACGCATGCTTCCTCCTTCTCTTTCTCGACTATCTCTACTATCTTGTCAAAGCTTTTTTCCACTTCTTCGTCTGCTAATCTACTATGTGGCCTATGGTGAAATAATATATCTAGCAACTCAGAGAATTTCCTCGATTGTTCATTATTGAGAAGAGTAACTACTGAAAATGGGATTGGTTCACTCTTTATTGAGATTTAATTTCATATTTTTCATTGGTTCTGATATATGTAGCTACGTTTAATCTTGAGACCACATGAATTTCCAAAGTTTAATAGATAATACATGGGCTGCTTAAATTCTGCGTGGTTTGATTAGAACGTGATAACTAAACAAAAGCTGCTTTGATATACAAGCATATTTTCACTTTTCCTTAAAAAAACAGAATTCTAGTTTACATATAAATGTGAATGAAAATTATATAGATTTAGGGCACTTACGGCACTGTTGAATTATATGCATATGCCCATGCCATTTTTTTCGTTATCATGTTCTGACCAACCAGCACAGAATTAAGAATGCCGATCTCTATTAACAGTTTGTAGATCTTCCTCGGAGCTCATTCCAAGGTATGACCGGGCTGCTCTACAGCCGTGCAATATACAATATCTAAGCATTTGTTATTTAGTCCAGTGGTATTCAATCTATGGGGTAGCATCCCAATGACATTAGATATGTAAAAATGCTGATATATTTATTTTATTATACTTCATAAAATGATAATCATTGCAGCTTATATATTATTTTCTTTTTCAAATGATCTCCTGCTTTCCTTGCTTCAATAATATTTTACGTAATTCAATACTATTATTATTGTATCAATAACTATCGTATTTATAATAATAATAATAATAATAATAATAATAATAATAATAATAATAATAATAATAATAATAATAATAATAATAATAGCAATAATATTTTTTTTTGCATGCAACATCAATTTTAGTCTTTTGTTATTTTCTACATCATTTCAATGGAGTTGGTGGTACCAAGACAAAAAAAAATGTATTTTGGGAGTATGCAAGCAAAAAAGATTAAATACCACCGGTTTAGTCAACTGTCCGAAGACAGGTCTACACTTCGTGATACTAATAAGGCATCCCTCGTGAGGCAACTAAGCTAGGAGATAATGCAGTAATGAGACCAATTCCTTTCCCCCTCCATTGCAGACATCGCTGACTAGCTGTACATTATACTAACCAGCCTTCAGATGTACAAACAATTAATTGTTCTTCCTCTGATACATATCATCAAGTGAGATGTAATGCCTGATAATATATGTACAGACAAGGAATTAAAGTTTACTGCACGTGCGCAATGTGTTGTAAGCGAAACTTATGCAATAAGGGAGCTTCAAATTTTATTTATCTGTACATATCAACTGGAATCTCAATCAGAGGGAATATCTAATTTAACTTACCATAGAATAAAAATAAACACAAACACAATAAGTAACTCTTCAAACAATTCATTTCTATAAATTTTTATACGAAAATAAATTATTTACAAGACAATTAGATTTGATCTAGTAACGATGGCGCCTAAAAGAACAATATTATAACAGCTGTCCCGCAGCAATACAAACGAAGATATCTAAATTACAAGCATGCAACAAACGTCCAATAAAAATTGAAAATGTTTCAAAAGGTGAAGCGGAAATTTTAATAGAGTTTTTTTTTTCGATGATCCTGAATACGAGTCATTATTCAGCATTAGAGTTAGAATGAATTAAATTTTCAAATAATGAATTGTTTACTTAACAAAAATAAACAACAGTATTGCGGTTTTTTTATTTGCAACTATCTGTTCAAAAAAGGAATAAAATCATTTCTTCCAACTTTACACACAATTTACTGGAGTGTACGATGATCAAAAATGATTAGTAAATTATTCCTGATATTTACTTATTCACAGACGACAGCATTCAGGCATGTACAGTAAATACAATAGATTATATGAGCTTCCCGATTTCACTTTCTTCCTGAATGAAATATGCAAATGAATTTCATCTCTCTTAAAAGCCACTGCGCTCAGCTGAATTTGAAACCACGAACATCGGATGTAATAAAAATATTGTAAATACTCTACCACCGAGGCAGAGGAAAGAGGAATATAGAGAGATAAAGAAAGCATTGAAATAGGCATATTGAATCTAAACGAGCCAGAGGGCATAAACAATGAAGAGAGTGGGATGATGATGGTTGTGGTAGTGGTGGCGAAGAAGAATAGGAAAAGAAAATATGAATTGGTTTGCTGTTGGGTAGGCAAAGTTTTGTATTGCTATTTAATTACGCATAACAAAGGAAATGAAACAGAAGAAAGACTGCATTGAAAGGAATGAAACAAACACAACGCAAGTAAGGAAGTCTAGTTCGGAGACAAGCTGTCCTAAAGCAGTTCCAAAAGTTATAGCGAGTACGCTTCATGGTTAAATTTTAAATGCCTACTGATTAATAGATCACCGTATTTTAGTTCAGAAACTGTGGTAGAATTTTATTGAACGTTTTTAATTACAGAGATAATTCACCGTCAAAATTCACCTACCTTATTTCCCCGTTCGGTTACTTGTCATCGTATCACAATTTCTACATATGCAAGCAAAATAGCCGCATACTAACCATACCAACAAATAAAACATCAACGCATTTACCATCATTCACTATCTCGCTACCGTCCACTGACATCAGACACTGACGGAATTTAACAGTATTAAAAACCAAACTTATTAAGCAGCTTCTCACAGCGTAGAGTGTAATGCAGTAAACTGAGTATTATAATTTATTGCATATGTTTCGAAATTGTTACTGTTTCGTTTTTCTTGACATTTCTATAGTCAGTTACTTATTCTTAGATATTTAGTAATTATCTTTAATCATTAATACATTGGGCAGTCAATACATTCCATTAGTATTTATTGTGCCTGTGTGATCTTATCTGTCTATTTGTATTTTTTCTGCCCTCTTGTTGCATTTTTACATTTGCGCTTTTTTGTATTTTTATTTATAATTTTATTTATATTTTTTATTTATTTCTTCCCTGCATTTGTTTTTTTGTATATGCCTATTTGTATTCTGGTGTTGTTGTAGAGAAGGCCTGATAGCCTTAACTTCACCAGATTAAAAAAAATGAATATTAAATTAACAATAAATAAAATTCAACGTGGACAAGAAATGGCCGGCAATTTTTTTTCCTCAGTCCTCTATTGGGGATGGGTTATATAATTCTCTCAAATCTACGCCATGGAATCCCACAGTTACTTCCATCCCAGATGAAGTCACGATGAATATTTTATAGCTATTGGCAGAATTTAAACTCGCGAATGTAGGGTCCAACGGCTAGCACGAAAAATGTCAGACCGTCGAGGACGGATTCACACAATGTTAAGTGATATATAATCACTGTGGAGTAACGATTAGCATGCCTGACCGTGAAGCCAGCGGGTCCAGATTCAAATCCTGGTTGGAACAAGTTACCTGGTTGAGTTTTTTTCCAAGGTTTTCCCTCAATCCATTAAGAGCAAATGCTGGGTAACTTTCGGCGCTGGACCCTGGACTCATTTCGGCGGAATTATCATCTTCATATCATCCCACATAACCCATAAAGAAATAAGTGATGTATGTTACTTTCATTTTGTTGATACAACTACTTACTCTATTATAGCCCCCATTTCAGAATAATTTCCGGTGAATTTATTGTGGATAATCAGAATGAATTCCAACTTGTGCATTTCAATATTTACTAACATTCCAGAGCGCTTTTATTTAAATTGCATCTTAATCACTTGCATGTCTGGTGCACGTATGTAACAGTTTTATCACAATGAAACGTTGATTGAAATTAAATAAGTTCTACATGTTTAATTCGCGTATAGCACAGTTTCATTATTCAATCACGCGACAAACAATTTACTATAAAATTAGTGTTTTCTTGTCAATCCGGCAGTGGTTGTCAGTTTGATAGCAATGTAATGTCGAACTAATATTACAGATGTAGAAATATCAAACATTTGCAAACTACACTATGTATCTGCTCCATCACCAGGAAACGCAAGAGAAAGTGAATCTGTATGTTGGATCCTTTACCAAGTCCAGTACTGAAGAATGGTTTCTGACAAGAGAACAGGAGTTCACAGATCAGTCAGGGCTGTATCCGCGGTAGCGAGTTTTTGCTCTCGGCACGTGTTAAATTCTTCGCACGCCTGGAAACGTCTGATAACTGTGTTGATATCTGAGAAATCCCGAGTGCGGCAATGCAGATAGCGGATAACTTTTATTTGATATGCTTCAATCGCATTCTAATAACAATCTTTTATACCTGGCCTACATCAGCAAGTCGAGTAAGCTAATTTGCAATGATAGTATGTTTTTTGCTCCTCTTCGATGTAAATTAAAAAGAAGTGAATGGCCCTTTCTGTTGAAAAAAGTGTTCACAAATGATTCCTACGTGCTGACAGAATCTGCTCGACAAATACGAAGGCGATTTAGCAAAGATGTTCTAGCGTTTATATTCGAAGTCAATCGTCTCTTCATCATTTTATGTACACAAATAAACCCAACCGAAGGCGTAGAGTGTTTACCAAGGAAACTTTCGGTCAGAAAACAAGAAAATCATTAACACCAGAACCCTATTAAGCTACAGTGACGTATGACAAGGTAATCCATATTCTAAGCGTTGGTTTTGCAAGTAGATTTTGACCTATATTCATGACGGTGAAACAGACGTATTCCTTTGTTCCTTTTTCAGACGAGGCCTACTTCCACCTATATGGATAAGTAAATTCTCAAAACAACAGATACTTGAGTACACCTTCACGACCAGAAAATCGGTGTTTGGTTCGCCATTAATGGTGAACGAATTACATATTTTTCTTGACCAGACAATAAACACCGATAGGTATTTTATTACCCTGATTTTATAATGTTGTTTCTACCAAATGACTAAAAAGAGAGCATCATATAGGCTTTTAAACACGATTTTGCAACAGCGCATGTCGCCAATATTTATTTAAGAGCAATTCTTGATGCTTGAGTTGTCACAAAATAACTGCAATATGTTTTCTTACCCAGCTGATACGGTAGCTATTTTCAGTGGTTTAACATGGAATGAAACTTATCAGAAAGCAAACAATGGTATGCATCTGATAAAAAAATGGCTGGATTCAAACTTACTCTCTTTAAATATTTCTAAAACAACGGTTGTACCTTTTTCACTAACTTCACACTATATCATACATCTTGACTATATTCACAATATTAAAATTCACAATCCTAATTGTACAATTTCTCTAAATTGTGACTGCCCATGCTTAACCAATTCTACTAAAGTTAAATATCAAGGAATACTAATTGACCAGCACCTTAGATGGAACATATCACATATTGCATTTTTATGTTACAAATTACGCAAAATTATATATACGAGTAGATTTGTTATACTTCGTTCTTACTTCGCCATTAATATTTTAAGATTTATTTATTTATCCTTGTTATCTGTGTTACATTATTGCATTGTTGGTTGGGGCAGTGTTTCTAAATCCATAAGAAAGCCGCTGGATTTACTACAAAAGAAATTAACAAAAGAAATATATATCACTATTAACAGAAATTTAAAATTAGATGTAATAACGTTTGCAGATGATCTTGTTTTACTAGCAACATCAGAAGATGATTTGCAAAGGTCAGTACATAATTTAAATTTAATAGCTAAAAAATATTCAATGGAAATATTCATTAAAAAAACAAAAATAATGGCCTTTTGTGGTAAATATCCAGTACCAAGCAAAATTTGTGTAAATAACACAATTTTGGAACGAGTTAATGAGTTTAATTATTTAGAATATAAACTTTCTCTTGTTGAAAATTTGGATTTATCAAAGAAAATTGTAAAATTCAACAAATCAATGGGCTTTATTAATAGAGTTTTAAAACCTTCATTAGTACAAAAATCAACTCGTACTCGTCTTTATCAAATAATAGCTCCACCAGTCTTATGTTATGGGAGTGAAGCGTGGACTATAAGGGCAAAAGATGAAAGCAGACTAACAGCTAGCAAAATGAGATTCATGCGCCGAACATGAAAGAAAAATGAAGATATCCTTCAAGAACTTAATGTGTCATCAATACTGAACTATATCTCCAGATATCAGTTAAACTGGAAGGAACACGTCTCAAGAATGGTTTTATCCAGGATCCCTAAGGCAATAATAAAATATCATCCAAATGGGAAACGGTCACTTGGTCGACCTATGAAAAGATGCCAAGAAAATCTCTTTTTCAGGTCGTAACAGTTCTTTTGGGACTAGTACTTGACAGGATGATGATGATGATGATGATGATGATGATGATGATGATCAAAACTTGTCTGAAAAAGTCTATTGATTAACCTACTAAATATCTTTATTTGGATTTTAAAGTTTTCAAATTGGAGCAGATATATAAATATACATTATTAACCTTCTTTTAAAAGAACAAGAAAAATGTCAACACATACTGGCATAATTATAATACGAGAAGAAACATATTAAACCTATTTAATTTTATGATACGAAACATGGCTTCAACTATAGCTTAAAATTTTACAACTGTACCCTGTTTTAATTAACATAAGTATGATTAAATTTAAACTGAAAATTAAAGAAATTATTAAGAGAAATGAACATAGGGTTAGATAATTAATTGGTAAATATTAGTCTTATATTATTATATTTTTGAATACTGGTTATACAAATTTTCAATTTTATTGTGATTGTTCTTTATCATATAGGCTCTTGGTTTTGTAATCTGTGCTATTTTATTGCTTATATTCATTTGTTTATTTTGTCTTTTTCTTTCTGCTTATCTACAGGTCAGTTTACTCCCAACCACAAGAGTTTGCTCATACAGGGTAAATTCCTTAATTTGTATTTGTTTATGTATATAATAGTTCCTTAATGTAAAATTGTTCTTGTTAAAAAAATTCGTGATGTTTTTTAAGACAGAATGATTACCAATAGAGAGTAGCCTTGACGATCCTCTGACCTTCCATCCTATGACTATTATCTCTGGGGAACATTGATGGAAAGAATACGGTATAGGCTACAAAAACGCACACAAGCTAGACAATTTGGAAAACAATATTCAACAAGAAAACCTTCCATATCATAACGTGAACTGCAAGGAACGATGGAGGAATTTCCTAAGTCTGTCTCAAAAACGTAGGTACAGAAAATAAAGGACAACTTCAACACCTTTCTGGATAAATTATGTGAGCAAAACACACTATAACACTTTTTCATAATGAATAGTCGTGATGGTCGGCTACTGACGCGCGGAATACGAGAACAAAAACGCCGTGACACAGACCTAGCTTCGGATGATCATCCTGTACATTTCGCATCCTTTAACAAGTCCAAGGCCATCGGCGTAGCTCACTCGGTCTGCCAATCCGGAGTTGCGTTCGGGCGTGGGTTCGATTCCTGCTTGGACAGATTACCTGGTTGGTTTTTTCCGAGGTTTTCCCCAAACATAAGGCGAAAGTCAGGTAATCTACGGCGTATCCTCGGCCTCATCTCGCCAAATACCATCTCGCTATTACCAATCTCATCGACGCTAAATAACCGAGCAGTTGATACAGGGTCGTTAAATAACCAACTTAAAAAAAGTCGAATCATGATCTACACTTTAGATCAGAAGAGAGGAATTTCTGTGTTCGATTCCTTATCAAGTTCAATCCTGAAGACTAGCTTTTAGTAAAGTATCCAACGAATAAATCCCCATATTGTTGCCTTTCTTGGCGTTGAAGCCACAGCTAAATATGATGGATGTTTCTACAACTATGACGTGATGGAAAAAAAAAAACAAAAACAGAAAAATCACACCATGTTGATGTGATGGAAGTTTAAAATTATATATTACATATATATACATATAAACACACAATGCACATATACACACATATATTCTATACATGATTTTATTGTAACAATTTACTGTCCTATGTATCAATCATCTACAACTCCTACCTTCATATTTCGCAGATACCTCTCGACTGCTCATCCGATGTTACTCTGTTATGCCTAAAGTTATAATTAGAGACCGTTTTCTTAGTCCAACAACATTGGAATAAGTGTAAGTGTTCACGGGGCATGCATTACGTCACGTGTCCTTCAGTAGACACCCTGACCACAAACACAAGTAACGCACACTACAGAGTCACTCCTAAACAAGTACAGTATGTTTCAGTTTAGCAATGTTTATGATATTAACTAACAGTTGAAATAAAGTTATCTAAAACAAGTGTGAAAGTACAGAAGAGAGTAGAGGAATTCGGAGGACAATGTGACTGTGTAAGTGGCGACATAATTGTGTGTAATTTATATAGGCTAAGACTAACATAATCTATGCTAAATGATGGTATTTACAGTATCATTGTAATTAAAGCATACATAAACCATCTGAAATTGATAGAAAGAAGTGAGTCTAACGATCTACTTTCAACTAGTAATTCAGTGTCAGGGGACGAATTTAGCAGAGATCTATATGAAATGATGGTGCAGCCAACATTCAACAAAGTTGAGGATAAACACTTTAAAAATTTTTGTTGAAAAGTACACTCATACACAAGGGAACTACCTGTATTATAGTAGCACCGGTATTTTAACGAATATGAATATATCCAAGAACCTTACGCTCTAATAAAGTCAAAAAGGCAACCCCAACTATAACAAAAATAACTAATAAAATACAAATAATAAATAAACCAAAAACCTTTTAAATTTTACAAAAAAAATATCGTAATATAGCCTTAAACACTGTATTAAGTTCAGTACCTATGTTACAGTTATACAGGTGTTTTAACTTAAAATTGTACAACAAATATTTACGTAATATGGGCTTCAACATTACATTAAGAGCGGTACCTATGAGACAGTAAAATTTTCAGTTAAAATTTTACATCAAAGGTTATTGTAATATAGACTTAAACTTGTTGAGAGTAGTGCCTCTGATACAGTAACATTTTAAGTTAAAATTTTACATCAAAGATTGTTGTAATACAGACTTAAACATTTCATTAAGAGTAGTGCCTGTGAAACAGTAACAGTTTAATTTAACAGTTCACAGCAAATACTAGATTTATTCTTTTGTAATATACAACACGGTCTTACTATTGAAATCATTCTTTTATGTGTGTACTGTGGTTGTTATTCTGTTTTTATGGCGTCGCACGCCACTACTCTTCGTCTTCATTGGTTCATTGCATAAACTACGTATTCGCTTAACTTCAAAGAGTAGTGGTTAAGATTCCTGTCTCTAGTTATAACAAAGTGAAAATATATTAATTCTTATTGCACGTTTCAAATGGGAACCGAATTACGCAACGGCCAATAGACACTAATATTAGTGGAACCTTACCACTTCATGCATAGAGAATGTCTACTTCTTTCCTTTCGATCCTTCTTATTGTTTATTGGTCCCGAGACTCTCAAGGACAAACCGCTTGTCATTCAGAGACCTAGTCCACAACTATGATTCCTAAAGCAAAAGAACGTTTAGAGATCTGTAAGAGTAGGCTATTCATGTCTGTTCACTTTGTATAGATCTAAAGCACTTTTGGAGAATAAAATAGGAAAAAGGACACTCAAGTATTTATAAAGGCAAATGTATCTTCTTTATGCTCTATGAAAGCGCATGGCGATAAAGAAGGAGAGCTTCATTCTTTCGTTAACTCGGTACTAGAATAAGATGGTATGATCGACAATTATCTTTTAATTGTGGACTGGAATGAATGGCACGTTCCGACCTCATTTTACTCCCGGAAAAGATCCGGTACTCAACTTGACAAGAGGCTGAGTGAGACCCGGTATCGTTCCGTGAGTGTTGGTAATGAGAACACTCCCGTCACCAAGCGGGATTGAATCTGGGACTTTCCAGTCCGTAATCAGTTGCGCTCTGATCGAGCTATCTGACCACCTAATATAATAAAGTAATGACCAAAATAATACTTCTACATGGTTGTGAAACATAAATATTTTACTGAATGACAAAAATAAAAAAAGAGCGGAAAGCTTAAGTTGTAATGATACGTAACTTGACATAATTATAAAACGAGGTGCAATTAAAAACTTTCATGGTTTGCAATGAACTGAAATTTATTTTAAATGAAGAACAATACAGAACATAAGATCCAAATAGAAGGAACATATTCTCCGAATGCATTCTAATGGAACTGCTAATAAATCGTAGCATATAAGGACGTAATCTGAATAATTTGGATGAATAATGGAAGATGATGAAAATTTCTAGCAGTCGAAATGTACCGAAATATTTCAGGCCTAGATACGACGACAATTAAGATAAAATATCGTGATGTTGGTAGTGGTGAGGGTGGAATTTTTGCTGAAAATGATAACAAAATATAAAATAGATGATAGTGAAAATTAATAATTAAATTACAGTAATTAAGGTGAAAACCATGTGGTGATGGTCGTGATGATGATGATGATGATGATGATGATGATGATGATGATGATGATGATGATGATGATGATGATGAAGAAGATAACGACGATGAATTGCTAAACTAATATTTGTTTGAAATACGTAATTAATGCAACAAATCTATATGTCACTTTGTGATTATATTTGATGAATAACTCATGTTTTTAACAGAGTCATCAGCGCAATATAAATGAACAGCTACTGCTTGCACTTTGCGACGCGACGTGTTGAAATATGAAGAGCATCTTCAATTTATCATCCATATTTTATTAGTGTCTTTCTTATTCTCTCTGACTGTTTGTTCCGATGTAATCCCTCTTGGAAAGCATCACGCGTTATTACCACGAAAAAGTCCGACCTTCTCCTAATGAGATCTTTTACAAAACTGAATTACAGAAACAGTGTTTCTTCTTTATCTTTTGAAGTCTCAAGTTCTGTTGAAATATCATTAAATATGGCTTGAAGCGAGAGTTCGCAGAAGAGAGAATGAGCATCGCTGTCCGAAAACTTGTTAACTGCCCTATGTAGTTGAATCAATAGACAGACGAACAGGATATTTAGACTACGAGCAAGATTCCAATATAGCGAAGGTATATGACAGCAAATACCTTTCGCAAGATCTAAAGTAAGCGAATGTGCCACGTCAGACGATTTTACAAGCGCAGTAAGTGTTCATTTTATAATGAATGACAGGACATCAACTAATGTCACGAATCTGTGCATTCATTCTGCTTCAGTATGAATGCCTCTGGATTTTACACTTCTCTTGGAAAACATTCTCTCATATTCAGGAGGATACAATTCTGGTAATCCCTTTGTTGACAAGTAAACTAAGGTAAGAAAAATAATAAGCTTTTCTACGAAGAACGAATGAAAATTTCAAGAATGAAACAAATGTAATCATCAAAAGAGACGTTACATTGAACAAATGTACATTACTTCAACAATAAATAAAGGATGATTATTATGATGATGTCAATAGTGATAATAATTTCTTTCAGGTGAATATTTCGTACGCAACTACTAACGCGAAATTTCAATGAAGATAAAAATATGGTTGCATGTTTGAATCCCGTCAGACATAACATGACATTCAATATTTTCGTACATGGACTTCAAGTCGGAATATAGATCAAACTAAAAATTTTTTCAATGTAGTTAAAAATTTAAATGAAACAGGAAGCTCATGGTTAGGTATTTACCGACCTTTCACTCCAACACTAACGTGAATATCAAAAAACCTTATGGCATATCCTCGGTGTCATCTTGCCAAGGAGTTCTACTATATTTTCACCAATTTCACCAACGCTACATAACCTCGAACTTGATACGGTCCCGTAAAAGTAATTACAATACATACGTATGAAATATGTTATCGAATTATTTTGTGAAATTCCTCTCAATGTTCTTGTAGGTCATTTAAATTAACCTGAGTATGAGCAAAACAACACATATACATTCAGATATTGTTTGTAAGAGATTTCATATTTTCATGGTGATCGATAGTGATAATGTTTTTGGGTGTTACAATACAATAAGGAAATTTCCCCAGAATTACATAGCTATTTTCAAACTATATCCTGAGGATATAAGGAAATTTCCCCAGAATTTCATAGTTACTTTCAAATTATATCCTGGGGATAACATCAACCTTGACTTGTATGTATGTGTAAGTGTATGTATGTATTTATTCACACTGCAAATGGGTATATACCCGGTGGCAGTAGTAACTAATTACACTCAATAATGACAATTAATAATAAACACAACTAATAAAAAACAATAATTAATAATAATAGTAATAATAATAATAATAGTAATAATAATAATAATATAATAATAACAAGGACCATCCTAAATTAAATGAAGCATGGTCACTAAAAATAGCATTTAAAGTAAATCTAATTTGTATCTTAACCCTAAGTTCGAACTAAGACCCACGAGTGTGACAGGTTCATACCTACACAAGTACCCTTCGGCACTACACTTATTTCGCTGTCAACTCACTCACTGCACTGATTCTACCTGATTTCATTAACACTTCTAACCATTTCACTGTTCAAATACTTTGCACAGCCACTTCACTGACAGCAACACACTTCACTTACACAATAGACTTCACTGACACTACACACTTCACTGACACAACACGCTTCCTCAATGATAGAACACTTCAAATAACAAGATATCAATTATACCCTTTAAATATAGTTACTACCGTCTATTAGTAAAGTCCTTAAGCCTATTTTTAAATACATTTTTGGTTATTGGCAAAGCCTTTAGTAAGTCTGCAGGTAAAGCAATCCAGTCCCTGATAGTACGATTGAGAAAAGAAAACTTTCCAGTGTCCGTCCTCTGTCTTCTTTCCCTCAATTTATATGAGTGGTCGTTTCTTGAAGAATAATTTGACCGCTGCAACCTATTTTTTTATCTCTCCACTTGAAAGTAGTTTCGTAAGTCTTGGAAGGTTGGTTTACATATCCAATTTCTGAGTAATGAGGAAGTTTATGCCACTTAATAATAATTTTTCACTTACTTAATGTATTTCCTCACTTCTTTTTAAGATGTTAAACTTTCTTTGGAAGTCCAGGTAAGAGAAGGACATGAAAAAGATCTCCACTTCATCGGATACATCAGACACTCCAGGATGCACAGGAAGACGAGGGACAGAAAAGACAGAATTTGAAAACCATTAATCCCAGATGCTAAAAAATTCTAGATTTCTTGATTTTATACATGCATGATCGCAATCGTAATTTATTGTATTGTGTTATCTCGTGCATCCCTTTTACTATGTCTTCACTTGCAATTCTTGACCAACGGAGTATGTAATTTCGATCTTTCAACGTTTCATTATCTAGCATCAAAATATTTTCACTAATGCTTGTGAAATGCAGACTAGATACTTATCTGCATATTATTGCGTTGTATTTTTCGCCTTTGTAGCTCAATTGGGACTGTACTGGGATATAAATACTTCTGACCCGGTTTCGAATCCCAGTGATAACGAAGTCGTAATTGTGATGGACAAAGCCAAAGTTTCCTGCAGGTTTTTCTCGGAATTCTTCCGTTTCACTATGGTGTGGCCAAAACTACTTCCGACTTGATAGCTTACAGAGAAGGGGAAGCAGTGTTGTCATGTTGTCCATATTACGTGTAACCGAGCGCGCTGCTGATAGAGTGCAGTAACGAACAGCTGACATGAACGTATGCATTGCTTACCACTTTTTTTAATACTGTGCATTAAAATTAGTGTACAATATTATTTTATTAGTTTATTATTATTATTATTATTATTATTATTATTATTATTATTATTATTATTATTATTAGCAGTAGTAGTAGGCCTGGTAGTAGTAATCGTAGTAGTATTCTTTAATGCAAAGCAATATTGGTAGAAAACCGTTGAAAGAACCCTAAAAAATGTAATACATCTTTACTTTTATGAGTGCCAGTATTCGTCCATGTAATATAGTTAGAAAAGCATCTTGCTGGAAAGCATTTATATTTGTAACACTTTTCTCCACTTTTCCCTTTTCCCCAGAGTTTCAAGTCTTGAGGGCCTGTGTCATTTTCATCTACACGACCTTTTTCTTTTCCAGTATCGATAACAGTGCTCTTATTAATTTTAACATAAGCAGCAGCTCCCATTACGACTTGCGCCAAAGGTACAAGAGGCTCAGCCACCGACATGGCTCAGTCGGTTAAGGCGCTTGCATGCCGGTCTCAGGTTGCGCTCGGGCGCGGGTTCGATCGCTGCTTGGGCTGATTATCTGTTTGGGTTTTTTCTGAGGTCTTCTCCAACCCAAGTAATATATGGCGAATCCTCGGCCTCATCATCTCTCTATCACCAATCTCATCGACGCTAAATAACCTCATAGTTGATACAACGTCGTTAAATAACCACTTTGAAAAACAGAAGAGGCTCGCCATTATCTTTTTTCCTCTCAAAATACTCTCTCGCGATTGACTCTTTAACTTTGTATAATATTTTTGTTCTCCAACTGCCTTTCCTTCCTTCCTACATTGCACAAGCCACCTGTTTAGAAACTCTGCAGAAACTAGAAAAAACACTCTAGTCACACACTCCATCAATGACAGCGAAGATAATACGTGTCATATAATTTAAGCACAATAATTGTCGATACACTAAAACAATAATAAAACCAAACAATATTTTAATTCACACAAAGCACGCGCTAATCAGCCAACCCAAAGTCAACCCGGGCAACTTGTAAACATAGACACGGCATCACCGTCCCGTTACCATGATTACGCGTCTTTCGTGATTGGCTGATTTGAATGGTTACCATGGTAATATAATAAAGGCGCCATTTGTCAGGTCGGAAGTAGTTTTGGACATACCATAATTTCACTGTCAATCTTCATTTCAATATTCATTATAATTTCAACAGTATTCGCCCTAAACTGTGCGGCGTAATGTACTATTGTGACTGTCGTACAGATGGCCTCAGTTTGAGGAAGCGTAATACGACTTCAGGGGGTGGAAGAACATTGTAACGGGACTCCGTCGAAACATTATGACATGCAGAGATAATCAACAGATAGCACTATAGTGCTGAGTCACTATATCTACATGATCACGACTTTTCGGACTTCAAAAACTTTCAGAGTATAGTAGTGGTAAGGCATAATAAGGCTACAAAAAGCTGCAGTACTAGCATTCAATGCCCTCATCCGTAGCAAAGGTGAAACATATTTTGCATTTACATTTTCTCTAACATCTTTCAAAATATAACTCTACTTGGATGTAGGAAGCATTAAATACTCGTCATTTGTGTAAAATAATAAGTTTTCTTTCAATAACAGTTTCTAAAAAAATGGGACATGAACATAGTCAGTTTCTACCAATGTCTGAAAATGAACATCTTTATTGTGCACACATAGTGGCAGTGTAAAATTTGAATTTTAAAAGAAAGTCTTAATATTGGATATCGAATTTTGTATAAAAATCCCCTTATTGCTAAGAAATTAATAATTTTGTTACTGAAAATATATACTCGTGCAAGTAGTCCACAATCTTATTCTCAATTACATTTCTGAATGTTTCCTAAGCATACACCAACAATGTTTTGCTTTTGTATCCGGTATTATTTTGATTCAATTCTGCATGTTGATGTCGGTCTTATTAAAGTTTCATACATTCGATTTATGTTGCACGGTAAAGAAGGAGGCGACGTCTGTTACAATCTGCAGACGTGTGTACATTCATGTGGGAAGGCTCATGAATGAAACCAGCAGGGCAGAAACTATGGTTCACGAGCCGGTGAGCACTGCCTCCTGCAGCCGTCGTCAGACTTCTTTGTGACGCGGGTCACGTGCCCTCGGTCTTCAAATTCCTAGCAGGAAGTTGCCTAGGCAACCAGAATTAAGCGGGATGGAGAGAACATCCCTGAGTTTTGCGTAGAAGCGACAGAAAGACTTCAATATCATCCTCCATGAGGACTGATTACATGGGTGCATACAATCTGAGGACAAGTGGATTGTTTACTTTTTGGGTCATGTAAGGTGCGGAAGGGATTCAGAATCACATGAGGTAGAGTGCGGACATGCTTCAAGAAGAGACTGCTCAAAACATTAAAAATCTGCAACAGACATTCGATCATGTAAATTACAATCCAATATTATCCAGACCAGGGAAAGGATTTTATTGCGAAAAGAACATTTGTAAGCCAGTCCTAAGTACGGAAAAAGTGGAAATAAATTTGTTGTAAAACGGTGTAATATCTATTGTGAAATGTTGATCTACTCCTGTCCGCACTTTACTCAGTGGTTTGGGACTGTATCCGCACTCTACGCAGCGACAATAGGGACCGTGTCTATACTTGACGCTGTTTTCGGATTATTGTCCGCACTTACTGAAACGGGTTTATTTATGATTTATTCAGAGCCTGGATGTTTGGCAAAATGCCTTTTTCACTGGGCGGAACTAAATCATTATTTGCATAGATATAAATGTGATATGCAATAAGTCAAAGTGATATGACCAAGTTTTGTTTTGCCTAATTTGCCTACTTTGCCTTTTTAAGGTGTTTCTTACCAATAAATGCCTTTTTTGTCATTTTGAATCAATATTTCTTGTTTATTTGCAATTTTCTAATTAACTATAATGTTGTTGTTGTTGTATTCTAATGCCAGGCGTTTGACAATAAAGTCATTTGACCGCTTGCACGCCAATATTTTTCAAATATATTAACATGGTCAGCCACTGAAGCACAGATTTTGAGGTGTTCCGAATCCATTTCTTGATTAACTTTAATGAAATGTGTACGAAATTTAACTATATGAAAAAAATAACTCACTTTACTAACAATAATAAATAATAGTAATTCATTTCGATGCTTTATCTGCTAATAATCGTTCTTTAATACTATTGGTCTAATATGAATAATGATCGACAATCCACAGTTACAAATATAATATTGTCATGTCTTCACGATACCAAAAGTCAGCTTTATAATTTTAAATATTAAGCTCGTTCTCATAGAAGTTGTCACGTAGAATTTCCAATCGTTTGCTTCCATATTTTCAAATCGTACTGTTACAATTTTGTGCTACACGTGTTTATTATTGTAGGAGAAAGAAATATGAGTGAGGAATAGTCAGTTATTGTCGGGTGACAGAAGGTATAAGATCGGTTAGCTAGAATGCCTAAATTCAGTAACCATTGGAAAGTAAACTTCATGCTTACGTTAGTGAATTTAGTGCCCATGTGTTTTCAAGCGATGGAACAGTTTTGTTATGTAAGGTTTGTGGGGGGGGAAGAAAAAAAAAAAAAAAAAAAAAAAATTTATAAGACAACATGTGTCACCTACGAAATAAATATGAGTTATGTTGATATAATTTAAATTTATTGCTAAAAGATATTATGCCTTTTTAAAATGTATAATGCCTTTTTCAAAGATTACTGTGCCTTTTTTACGTTGTATTGCCTTTTTTGCCTACCTATTTTAACTGTTATAAATGCCTAAACATTCGGGCTCTTCATAACCATCGCCATAGGCTGACTGGCTTTACGAGGGCTAGACCCAGAACGGGTGGTACACTTGGGCACATTTTGGCCTATTGTGCGCCTTATACATGCAATGATTGTCCAAGATCGACAGGTGGCATTCGTGAATCCGACGTTGGAGTGGGTCATCCTGCCTCTGTCCCTGATAGAACCACAGATGAGTAACTGATAAGGTCCAGAGGCTCGAGCCCTAAGGCCTTTCTATATCAGCATAAAATATCCATATTACCTCCAAGACTTCACCCCAGCCTATTTTTACTATTGAAAATAATAGATGAAATGAAATGATGGTAGAGTGTGTTGGTAAAATAATACAGAGAAACGGGAGTACCCCGAGGAAAAATCCTATGTAACATTTTCTTCGTCCACCACAAATTCAACCGCGACCTGGTCGGCGATCAAACCCGATCCGTGGATAAAAGACCAGCCGGTTAGCGTTGAACTACAGACGCGGCCAAGGCTACATTATTAAGGATAGTACGGTACCCATTATAGTGCGTTTCGCGAATAGAGAGGTTTGCCTCGCCGGACTTTTAAGCCAGTGTCAGGTCAGGTCAGTTTTGCAGGAGGGCGGCAGGACTACAGAACGTTTCAAAAGAAACTTCATAATCCTGGTAAAACACTAGTATACCGGTAGATATCATTTTATTTGATATGAATATTTAGTTTATTATATTAACCAGTGAAAACAAGGTCATCACATTCACATGGGCTGTCGAATGGATACCAATCTTGCATATGTTCTGGATTTAATGGTACATTTTGTGTGAATTTGTTTCGTTTTGAATAAACCATATAGGCCTATATACTTTTCTTCGACTCAATGAAGCAAGAAAAGAATATTATTAACATAAGTATGACTTTGCTTATGTTTATGCTTACCTGTTTGTTTCAGGACTTACATAATATAATGTGATCGTCTTACACAAAATTCCTCAATTTCTATTCCACATATGAATGAAGACAAATATCTTATTTCTTTAAGAACCAAAACTTCGCATATAAACGAAATAATATTCTTATTAAAAGCAGGTTTAGAATAAAAATCCAGCAGTGTAGCGGCCTTGTCTCGAAGATTTGCGGAATCGAGCCTTGCCGAGGGCAGCGCGTGTGTAAGTTTTTAGTTAAGAAATGAAAATAAAAAAAAAATAACTACATTGTAAAAATATTTTTAAAATTGATTCTTTAACGAAAAAAAAGTATATCCAAATACTACACACGATAACGAACCGCAAAATCAACCATGAAAGTATTAAAAACAATACTGAATATGTACTTTGTTTGTAAGTTCACAAGAACACGATACACACCAAACTGCCTGAAATAGTAAACTGAATATGACTGTAGCTTCTGTACGCAGTAGGAACTACAGAAACATCAGCGACATTTTTTCAACTCTCCCTATTTACCTGCATCAGAAACAGAAACGTAAGAGTTTTCCAAGATTATGGTCAAGGAGCCTCTAAGGTTATTGAGGTTAATCTTCTCTATTCGTGAAACGCACTATAATTCTCTTTCAGGGGAGGGCACGTACTGCAGCTGTCCTCGCACGCGGGCCACACGAGTGGGCTCATTGTATTACCCGGGATAGACAGAGATGCATGCCTAAGGCTTTCCAGAGGTTCCTCTACCCAGGTCGCACTAGTTACCATGAGCCTTGTAGAGAGCCCACTGTGCATAGCACTACCACCAACAACGAATGACATATCCACGGAGACAAAGTTTGGTGGCAGCCCGAAATCGACTCTACATCTGAGCTAGCCCGAAACCTAGGAAAGAAACGGAGTTGATGATGAAAGAAAGGAAGCGTAATTATAGTGGCGAAATGAGGTCCAACGCCGAATGTTACCCAGCAACTCTGCTTCAATTGGTTGAATGAAAACCTCGGAAAAAAGTCTCAACCATGTAACTTGTCCCAAACAGCATTTGAATCCAGGCCCGCTCGGTTCACGATCAGAAGTGCTAACCGTTAATCCACAGCGGTGGACTACGGTAGCCTAGTAACTGGGCCACCAACGACGACCCTGGGGCATGAAGTTCGTTAATACGATATCCTGGATTTTCTCAGATGTAGACCTGGTATCACATTGACCCCATGCTACCAGGGTTCCGTCGTGTGTATCGCTCTAGTACTCTAGAGCAGCCGTGGCGAAAATGCGACTCACGAGCACATTGTGGCTCGCAGTGCATTTCCCTTGCTTCCTACCTACAACCCCCACCCTCTCACTCACTGGAGTCAAACTCCGTTCCATGTGTATTTGTCTCTGACCTGCGAGTGGCGTATCGTTGCAATGTCTCTCTCGAAACCATTACCTCTACAAAAACGAAAGTTTCAAGTAGGATGGGAGGATGCTTTTTTTTTTTTTTTTTTTTTTTTGTGACAATATGATGAGAATATTAAATATATGATTTGTTCACAAGTATTACTAGGAAAACGGTTGTATAACATAAAACGGCATTATAAGTTACTACATGTTACTGACGAAACATTAAAAGGTTAAGTGTTGTTGTTATTATTATTATTATTATTATTATTATCATCATCATCATCATCGCTGTACGTCGATCCTTTTTCAGCAGATGTACGAATAATGCGGTTAGATCTTCAATTTAAACTCACATATTTACAATGTGATGTTAAATGAAAGCTAGATGTAAGGACTTGACAAATGTTGAACTTTTCGAATCTTTGGCAAAAATAAATATTTGAAGCTTCATTCTTTCGCTTGCTCTGTTGAAGCCATGTTCGCTACAACTTACGTTTGTGAAAAATTATTTTCAACAATGAAAATAGTAAAAATCAAATTTAGATCACGACTAACAGACAAATACCTTCGTGATCAACTACGACTGGCAGTAAGTGACATAATTCCTGATTTTGAAACTCTGCCGCAGAGACATTCTGAAGACAATTAATTTTAGGTTGTGATAATGTGTCCTATGTTTTCTTGTTCATTTCTTTCTTCGTTACACGTACTAAACATTAGTTTGTAGCCTTGTACTGTATATAATTTTATTGAAGTGCTTGACGTAAGGAAAATGAAAAACCGTTAATGTCAGACAGTTGCTTCACTTCCCCTTCGGGTGTCTGCCTCCCTCCATAGGTGCTATGCACGTTGCAGCTTACACAGTGGCTCGGCGCATGATAGCATTTTCGCCACCGCTGTGAAAAAAAGGAATGTATCGTCATCGTAAAAGTTATTCCTTACAAACAACAAAATAAGGAATAAATAAGTAATTTTACTGATCATAATTACTGAGATTTTAGTGGCAGTGCTTTGTGTCCAATAGTCCTTGTCGCTGCACAGAAAGTTGACAAGCCAGTCTGTTGTCATAGTGATATTACGCGGTGGTTTCAGGGAAGCAGCTCTGAATGAACGCCACATCAACAGCTGGTTATTTACGGAATACGCTTTCCGATTGTGTCTGAACTCTCTAACCGCATTGATTCATGTCGACTGAGATAATTCCACACATGATGTAAAACTTTAATTTGTACTTTCAACATCACAACTCATATCGTGCCATTTGAATGAAGCTATCTGTGGATACCGCGTGTTCAGTGTCGTTACAGACACTCACAGAGTAATTTATACTAACGTTACCACTATTAACATCACATGCATTCTTCTTATTTATTATTATAACTACTATCCTAAGGGAGAGGTTGAATCCTAGCTCTGAGTCCATCCGAGATTCTCAGCTACGCTCATTAATGAATCAAACCAGCTGACTACGCTAAGATTCGCTGAGTATCCAGGATTCATACTTATGGTTGGAGGATGCTATGAAATTGAGATCGTATGGAATTTTCTTGTCTCACATGGAAAAATGGACGAACGCAAGTAGGATTAAAGAATTTGAACTAATCTTGAATTACTGGTTGGGCTAATTTATACTTTGACAATCTTCTCCTTTCTGAATCTTACAAGCCAGTGTCCATAGGAAAAAAAATAAATTTGTGTAGCTATTACACACAAGACAAGGACAATGAAGAGACTTCCCTGATGAAGGATCAGCTCGACGCAGGGAGCAACTCCGAAAGACAAGATAGAGAAAGGACAGAGCGTTCGGATAAATTAAATTCCTATGCGGCATTCGCATTTGCGAGTGAGGAAAACATAGAAAAAACCCACTTTCAGATTTTCCGACCTCGGGATTTGAACTTGGATTTCCCGAATGGCAGTCTGAGATAATACCGCCTCGACTACCCTCGGTCTTTGACAAAGAAAAGGGACTTCGATGATATATCCATATATGTCCGTGCCCAGCAATGATTTCTGAACTTAATTATTGTCGTATTTAAAGGAATTCTGAGGAAAATTCTTCTACTCAACTGCCTTTATACCACCTTGGGTATCTCTATAATAAATTACACCTCAGTAGATTAGCTGATGAATTATCATTAAATACGGGCTGAGTCCTGTGAGATTTGTGGTATGGTAACATATAGCGTGTGGAATCCACGCTTATTCCGAACAGTAACGCTCCTCATAACATATTATATCCGTGGCGAAAATGTGACTCGCGAGGACATTGTGGCTCGCAATGTTAGCTATGCATTTCTCTTGCTTCCTACCTCCCACAACCCCCACCCTCTCACTCACTGGAGTCAAACTCCGTTATATGTTATGAGAAGCGTTACTGTTCGGAATAAGCCTGGATTCCACACGCTATATGTTACCATACCTACTTTTCTTGCTTTCTCATTACATAAGGTAATAGACACAAGTTATTGTGATTATTAGGGAACGGAATTTGGAGTAGTAAAAGCTAGTATTGGCAGATACACAGTCATTTGTTTACAACCCTTTATACCAAGTCCTCCCCTCCATGACATACTCGCAGATCTCTGCACGTCAACAACAGGTGAACGGGACAGTTGTCGCATAAGAACTTCAACATGCAGGTTTGCAGTTCAGCGTAGTGAAGTGCATGTACAATGCCGAAAGTGAAACCAACTAACAATACGAAATTGAAAGACTATATTTGTAAAAGCTAAGATCGAGTATCAAAATTCAGGAAACAATTCCCTAAATTATCGCTTCCCCCATGTCCAGTTCTTAATAGATGGGGGTCATGGTTAGAAGCTTGCTATAATTATTATTACGCACATCACCTCCAATCTGTGAAGAAAGTGGTCCAGTCTTTCGACTGCGATTCAAATATGCCAGGAACTGCTAAATGATAGAATAATCAGAAAAGAAATCATGGATATTAAGTCAAATTTTTTATATTTACCGGATGACATTATTCGATTAGTACAGTTAGGGGTAGAACTAGTTAAGCAAATAAATATTATGGGTACTATTGTAAATAAACTGAGTGCAGTAGAAGGTGAAGTAGGAAAACGTGTTGGTGAAAAAATGAACAGAGTTTTGAATAAAATGATAGGTACAGTATTCTCAGTCGGATTTCAGATGCACTAACAAACACGTGTCCCAATGACGTCATTCAACATGTGAATTTAATTGACGTATTTTGTTTCAAGTACTCTCCAATTGTCTCTGCAGATGTAGAGCGGAGTTTTTCCATGTTAAAAAATTTCCTTCCTTGCAAAAGAGCAAAGTTGTGTTTAGAAAATTTGAAAATGATATTTACAATTTATTATAACAAGGCACAGCAGGAATAATTGTTTCATCACCAAAACATAGCATTAATTGAAAATGCCATTTCGTTTGGCTCTACATTTTGTTCAACATTTAATGATACTCTATTAGGCTATGTTGTAAATATTGTAGTATTTTATATATATATATATATATATATATATATATATATATATATATATTCTAAATACTGTAGTGTACGTTGTGTACATATTATCATATTTCATGATATTGTAAATAAAAGTTTTAATTTAGCACGCTCCTGACAGAAAAACACACATATTCAGAGTCGAGTTCCATACAGAAGACAACTATCAGCCATCAATATTTCCCCTGACACGCGAGGACGCAGAGATTGATATTTAATTATGTATATTTGTAATGTTGTTTATTGGTGTTTTGTGCGTTGCCAAGAAAAACACATGTAGTTCAAAGTGATATACAGATTATGTATGTAGGCCACTATATGTCATTAAACTATTCCATATGTTTATTCTGAAATACGTTTACAGCACGTTGCGTGTAAGTTTGTATGAAGTGAACTGTACTCGTCCATGCTCTGTGACGCAGCTCGCTTGACAGTCACTGATCTACGAATATCTATACTACGTTTCACCATTCTTTATAATACTCCAAATCCCTTTCCCTAGTGTTTATGCATACACGTCTATTTCGAGATTGTAACAATAGTGTATTTTACTTTTCAGTATTCCTTATACCTAAAGAAAGACATATTACTCGTCTGGTTATGTCCGGCATATTCATCTTAGCGAATGGACGCATTTGCTAACATTCAGTACCTACGAATAAATTTATTCCAGAACGATGCACATAATATAATTTTTTAAATTTATTTTACTTGGTTATTTAATGACGCTGTATGAACTCTTAGGTTATTTAGCGCTGATGGGATTGGTGATAGCGAGATGATATTTGACGAGAATTCACCATAGATTACCTGACATTCGTCTTACGGTTGGGAAAACCTAGGGAAAAAAAACAAACCAGCTAATCGGACCAAGCGGGAATAGAATCCGCGCCCGAGCGTAACTCCAGTAAGCGCCTTAGCCGACTGAGCAACGTCGGTGGCAACATTCGTTCTTAATATCCCTCAAAAAGACATAAAGTATTCATATTGTAGATTCGTGTGGAAGTTGTTCTTTAAATCCGTGTTGAGTTCACAAATATAAATATCAAAATATTTCATCGTTACATATCTTGGACCACTCGAATGTTAAATGTTATGTTTTATTTAACGACGCTCGCAACTGCAGAGGTTATATCAGCGTCGCCGGATGTGCTGAAATTTTGTTCCGCAAGAGTTCTTTTACATGTCAGTAAATGTACTGACATGAGCCTGTCGCATTTAAGCACACTTAAATGCCATCGACCTGGCCCGGGATCGAACCCGTAATCTTGGGCATAGAAGGCCAGCGCTATACCAACTCGCCAACCAGGTCGACTTGAACACTCGATCTTGAACTGCCTTTCGTTTCGTAGTTCGTACTATGCTTATTGGCATAGTGCTTCTTTATGTTAAACTTGTTAAAATGCATAATTTATTCGTAACATATTTTACGTGAGTGTCATTTTTTTTTTCACAGAAATAGTTCTTATCCACTTTGTAGTCTTGGACAGGGCCATTTTTTACTCCATCAGAAGACTAGAACACGCACAGTCGTCTGAGAATCTTTTCGAACTCGCTGTCATACAACTTCGGTTTCGATAACGAGCCTGCGTCCGCCAGTGCGTGGCATGTTCAGAACCACTTTTTTTTAATGTGCAATACCATGCCATTATCGACTTCGAACTTCATACTCACAGTTAAAACGACGCTGATGTTACATTTTAAATGTTTGCAAACCACAACACTCATTTCACTAGGTAACTTACAGTAAATGGCGTTTTGTTTACTTATTCAGTCGTTACTGAGTGGCAATCTGACTTCTTTAGTTTCTAAAAATAATTATACAAAATCCTGTGTTTTAACATCATATTGGAACTAAAATAACTTCTGTATCACTCCTGATACAATTTTCATTGTGATTTCGTTTCATGTCTTCCCAAAGGATCCCGTTGTATGTTGTATGATTTATAGAAAGTCTCTCTCTCTCTCTCTCTCTCTCTCTCTCTCTCTCTCTCTCTCTCTCTCACACACACACAAACACACACACACCCATAGAGTGTTAAAAAAAGTATGGAATTTCAGCCTACTCAGCTTCGATTCCCAGCATGGATATAAAAATTTATCGCCTCGCAATAGGGACTGCTCACTTTTCAGGGAATGGTTTTGCACCATGATGACCACATGGCAAAGGAGTTCGGTCAGTTATTTAGTTTGATCTCAAGTCACAACATTTACGAGACTGGTAACAGAACAAGTCAACTGATCTAATCCTAGAAGATAAATGGTGGCATAACTCTTAATTATAGCTTGAACGAGGTTTTACTAATATAGAAGTTGAACAAATAAATGATGCATAGTTTCGTACGTAAATGGCTTGAGTTTTTAAACAGCAGTAATGTAACAGAACCAATTCATCCGACCGCTGAACTGAAGTGCATTCTCATCGGACTGCACATTGTTTTTATGATAGCATTTGGAAACACGGCACGAATGAAAGAAATTACAAACGCTTACACATCGCTGGTTTCATTACCTGAGAGGATAACAGACGCAGCATGCTGTGACCCGGATCGATAGACCCGGTGCGAGCTCAGGCGAGGGCAAAAACTAGAATTTGACCCACTCAAAGGTATCCGCTTTGTAATAACAGCCAGTTACTTCCTTCCTCTCTTCTCTCTCCGTCTACCCTTTTCTTTTCTATTTTTCTCTATTTTTTACATTTTATGCTAATTCGCTTTTTTCCTTCATTTACCCTTTATTTTCTTAGTCTCTACTTCTCTCTTATTTCCCTTCTTCCTGTCGCTCCCTCATTTATGTTTATCTCGGATTTCTCTTCTATTCTTTCAAAATCTCTCTCTTTCTTTGTAATCCCTTCTATCATCTTCATTGCTTCTAATGTTTATATTGCCTTTTATTTTCATTTGTTTGTCTTGCGTTATTCTCTAGTGCCTTATGTTTATTCATTTATTATACTTACCAACTTCTGTACTCTCTGTTTCCTTCTTTCATTTTTGAGTCATTTTATTGGTTTCTCTTCCTTTATCTTATCATTCTTTCCCTCATTCTTTTGTCCCTTCTTTTCTTTCTTTCGTTCTTTCTTTTTTTATTACCTTCATTATCTTTCCCTTCCTAATTTATATTTCTTTAATTTCCACATTTAATGTGAAATGTTTATTCTCCTAACATTCTAGAAATCTGGTCATACTTTCTGTTAATATGGTAACGCCATTAATTATTACAGTAGTCTTTGGATGACTGAAGTTATGATGTGTTTAAAACAAAGTAGTTTCGAATCCACCCGAGCCGTGAAACAAATACATTTGATATTATAATTAATTCATTATTATTCGTACACAAATTAATGACAATAATTAATAATTTGCTGTTAGTATAAAGCTTTAAATAGTTAATACACCATATTCTAATTCCAAAGTACTTAACTGTGGTATTAATTTCCAAATTAATCCAATTATCTTTTATGACATATTATTATTCATTACAATTCAAACAACTCATTGGCGTCATAGTGATGCGTGAAGTGTTTCCACTGTCAATAAAATTTATTACATTATTGTCTCTAGAGTTCTAGACTATGCCGATTTTCATGCGACTTAGTTCAAAGAGGTCACGACTATATAGCCGTTCAAAACAACACGAGCCATTCGCGCTTAGGAAACATTGCCTAGTTGTAATGTCAAGACTCAGTCGCTTAGTTATGGTAAGTTCAAGATTGCATGCGTTCAGATAAAATACTGTAGCCATGAAGAAGACCACACGTATAAACAAAGTCACGTACAAATAATAGGCCTCATGGAATGAGAAAACGATTACCGGTATGAAGCAATTAACGAGAAGGCTTCGCCTTGTTAAATTTAAATGAAGACGAAAATGAAAAGAAATATCGAACTGTTAATTCAATTCCCAAACATTATAGGCCTAACCATGCTCATAATAACAATCACGAACAGCATAAACGTTTCACGCAATTATATAAATTTGATTAATCCTCCGACACTTCTTCCCCTATCTCTTTTTTTTTCCTTCGTTATTTCGTACTCTGGTACAGATATTGTTTCCTCCTCTTTATTCCTTATAATTCTATTTATTTTCATCTTTCCTTTCTTTCTTTCTTTCTTTCTTTATTTCTTTCTTTCTTTCTTTATTTCTTTCTTTCTTCTTACCGTACTTCCTCTTTTGTCTTTCTTTTGTAGTCTCGCGGTCACTATGCTGGACAAGGAGGATGAGTCTTAAAGGACGGTAACATCCTTAGTATGACCACAGTCACGAAGCATGAGTACTAGGAACAATAGACTGTGCAAGTACTATTTCGCATTGTCTGTGATGAGGCGATAGTAGCGATCCTAGTGGTTAGCAACTATCTATGGATGCATATTTACTACGTATTGAGCTTCGTGACTATATATATATATATATATATATATATATATATATATATATATATACTAGACTGTGGTATGACTTCTTCAGGGAAAAGAGCAAAAATGTGGACCCATGACGTAGTTTCACGGCATATAAAGTGACTGTCCCTGATAGAGGGCTCCAGGCAAAATTCGTCGGCTATTTTGTCGCCATTCAACGCTAAGTAACTGCTGCAGTCAAAATTGTAGTTAAATAAAATAATACCACTACTTTTAGTTGGTCATTTTGCGACACTTTATCAAGTTCTATGGTTAACTAGCGTCTGAGTAAGATGAAGGTGATAATGCTAGCGTCGAAAGTTACACACATTTGCTCCTAATGGGTTGAGGGAAAATACCGGAAAAAAAACCTTAACCAGATAACTTTTTTCAACCAGGATTTGAATCCGGATCAACTAGTTTCACGGTCAGACTGCTAATCGTTACTACACAGCTTGACCCTACCACTACTACTACCCTCTTTTCCTTTCCTTCGTTTTACGTTTTCTTTCTTTGCTTTTCCTTCTCTACCTACTACTTTCAGTGTCTTATAATTATCTTTGTCTCTTCAGTTCTTATATCTTCACTTCTTTTTCCTTCCCGATGTTCTCTTTTTTACGATTTTTCGTTCGTTTTCATTTTCCACTTTTCTTTGATTTTACTTTTAACGCTTTCTTTCTTTCTTTCTTTCTTTTTCCGCTCTTTCTTTTTTTCCTCCTGTCTTGCTTTGTTATATATTTCTTTATTTTTCTTTTATTAATTTGATCTTTTTTCTGCTACCATACTTTTAACGAGATTTTCAAATTTAATTTCTAACCTTAACACTAGGAATCCTAATCCAACCCGTATCACGTGTGGTCAGCAGTTAGCCGAGCCCTTATTTGTTTATGGCCGAGCCTGCATCAAAGACAAAACAGTACATCGCATTGACAACAGGAATTCCAACAGGAACTGCCGTTATCCCTAAACTTAGAACTTAGAGCGTCAGAATTTCACGCTGGTTATGCGGGTTCAAATCCTAGTATGGTAGAAAATATGGTTTATAGTGGTGTGTGAGAAGGTATTTTTGGAATAATTTCGCTTAACTACCGTCCACCTAACCATTCACTGTCACTTACAAAATGAAACTGACTATCAATGTGATATTCGCAATGTTTCCGAATTATTTAAATTTCCAAATGGTAATCTTCAAAACTTACATTCGTGATGGACATTTGTGAATTTTTTTCTAAAGAAAGATAGCATATCTGTCTGTCTGTCTATGTTTATCTCTCTCATTTCCTTCTCCTCTCTCTCTCTCTCTTTCTCTCTCACATACACATAAATACTCGCACACATATACAGAAACATATTAACAAAGGAATCCTACGCGGAATTAGAAACCAGCATTAGGCTAAGCCTTCCCAAGCCTTCACTTCGGCTGACGCACGACGGTCTGTTGTTATCCTAGAATCAGTACAGAAGATGGAATGGAATACACCGAAATCTCCTGAAACGCCTTGAAACAATGTTTGTTCCTTTGCTCGCCTTTGTTATTATTTGTGTTTGATTCAAGTGAAGAGAAGCAGATGTTAAACAATGAGTGCCCTGCATAAGTAAACCAGTCGCCATTTCTTGACCTACGTCACAAATAAACGATGCAGTCTGCTAGTTGTTTAGACAAGCGTAGCCTGCTAAGCTCTCCTCTCATGTAATTCAAATCAGCTTATCATCATCATCATCATCATCATCAACCGCTTCTTTCCGCCATAATATCTTCTCTTTGAAGATTAACAACCAACATTGCACATTCAGAATCAGAAAGAATTCCTGGTCATGCGATCAATATGGTTTACTGCTATCCATTAAAGCAGCGAAAACAAATATTAAATAGTAGCCTAAATCTTCGCAAGCTCAGATGATGATTATGATGATGAGAATTATTATTATTATTATTATTATTATTATTATTATTAGTATTATTATTATTATTATCATTTCTAGTCTTGGAAGGAGTCCATAATCGTACCTATCTTTAAGAAGGGGGACAAGACTAACTGTAGTAACTTTCGAGGAATATCACTTTTGTTGACGTCGTACAAAATTTTCTCTAATATTCTTTTGAGAAGATTAACTCCATATGTAGATGAAATTATTGGGAATCATCAGTGTGGTTTTAGGCGTAATAGATCAACTATTGACCAGATATTTTGTATTCGACAGATAATGGAGAAAAAATGGGAGTATAAGGGTACAGTGCATCAGTTATTCATAGATTTCAAAAAGGCATATGACTCGGTTAAGAGAGAAGTTTTATATGATATTCTTATTGAATTTGGTATTCCCAAGAAACTAGTTCGATTAATTAAAATGTGTCTCAGTGAAACGTACAGCAGAGTCCGTATAGGTCAGTTTCTGTCAGATGCGTTTCCCATTCACTGTGGGCTAAAGCAAGGAGATGCACTATCACCTTTACTTTTTAACTTTGCTCTAGAGTATGCCATTAGGAAAGTCAAAGATAACAGAGAGGGTTTAGAATTGAACAGGTTACATCAGCTGCTTGTCTATGCGGATGACGTGAATATGTTAGGAGAAAATCCACAAACGATTAGGGAAAACACGGGAATTTTACTTGAAGCAAGTAAAGAGATAGGTTTGGAAATAAATGCCGAAAAGACAAAGTACATGATCATGTCTCGTGACCAGAATATTGTACGAAATGGAAATATAAAAATTGGAAATTTATCTTCTGAAGAGGTGGAGAAGTTCAAATATCTTGGAGCGACAGTGACAAATATAAATGATACTCGGAAGGAAATTAAACACAGAATAAATATGGGAAATGCGTGTTATTATTCGGTTGAGAAGCTTTTATCATCCAGTCTGCTGTCAAAAAATCTTAAAGTTAGAATTTATAAAACAATTCTATTACCGGTTGTTCTTTATAGTTGTGAAACTTGGACTCTCACTTTGAGAGAGGAAAATAGGTTAAGGGTGTTTGAGAAAAAGGTGCTTAGGAAAATATTTGGGGCTAAGAGAGATGAAGTTACAGGAGAATGGAGAAAGTTAGACAACACAGAACTGCACGCATTGTATTCTTCACCTGACATAATTAAGAACATTAAATCCAGACGTTTGAGATGGGCAGGGCATGTAGCAGTATGGGCGAATCCAGAAATGCATATAGAGTGTTAGTTGGGAGGCCGGAAGGAAAAAGACCTTTAGGGAGGCCGAGACGTAGATGGAAGGATAATATTAAAATGGATTTGAGGGAGGTGGGATATGATGATAGAGAATGGATTAATCTAGCTCAGGACAGGGACCAATGGCGGGCTTATGTGAAGGCGGCAATGAACCTCCGGGTTCCTTAAAAGCAAGCAAGTAAGTAAGTAAGTAAGTATTATTTCTAGTCTTGGCTTCTTTCCTTAGCCATTCAAATTTTAAGTCCAAGCTATTTCTGTACCCTCTCTTTGAAAGCGTGGTTGACAAAACATAGGAGTGAATGGGTGACAGAACATCAGTTATAAAATTCCTCTTGAAAATTTGTACACCAGGCTGTAGGCAATCTAAGAGCTGCTCAAATAATTAGGTGACAATAAAACTTTAAGATACAGAATATATTTTCGAAATACAGATTGACGTATTGTATCTCAATAGTATTTTACTAGCCTTTGTGCTTGTTAGCGAAAGAAAGTTTGATATGTTACTCCTCACATCGTAGAGACAAACTGATGCATCTTAAGTCAGAACATTAACGTTGAACACTTTTCAGCAATTTTTTACCCTCTCCATCAATAGAAATTCAGTACAATATAGAAAATCGAAGACAGATTATTTATGCGTTTATGCTTGATTTACAGGTTTAACGAATGAAAGTGAAATAATACAGAGAACTGTGTCAAGCACGTGTGTTCCAACAACCTGAAAAGATACTAGGTATATAAACCTATGTTTTAAACTATTATTGAAACCGGTTTATGTTTTACTGTTCGCAAATATGTTTATGTAAACTAATCTTTTTTTAAAGTACTTACGCTTGTATGACTTTGCAAAGAGGTGCATCTGATAACGACTCTGGATTTTTAAGGATAAAAAAGTAAATTTACGCAACGTGAAAGAATTCGTCCACTAATAAAACATCTCCACTAGTAATTTACTAACCTTTTCTCAACAGTTGTTGTATCAACAGTCATCCTATTGAATTCTGCTATATTACTGTCTCTCTTTAGAAATTAAATTCCAAACATTGCTCATTATCATATCTAGACTTAAGCGACTATATTTGGAAGTATTAGAAAATAGCCATCTAATCAACCAGGTAATTATAGCAGAAGGCCTGCAATTTTTTTCATTACGAAAAACATAATAAAGTAGGAACGCATTTGTAGAAAACCATTCACGATATAGTTTTGAGTTCTTGGATAGTTTTAACTGCTGATAAAGTGAGTATAATCCCACTGGGTCACATAAACGTAATGTTTCCTGGAGAAGAACTTCTGAAATGGTGAACATACCGTAGCCGTGCAATGAAATGAAGATAGTTACAGCGTAACGCGTCTGAAATTCTTTGTAAAATTACAAATATACCCGTTTGTAAAAAAAGAAATTACTTTTACAATGTCTGAAAACCATTCCTGAAGAACTTGAGATAAAAATTTCATTTTAGTGTGATAATGTAATAGCCTACATATATTATGCATGTTTAAAAATTAAGTAACATTTTCATTACTTACACAAATCTGTCTGTCCATCGTACGTCGTGGCACAAACAGACCATTTAGGGCCAAGACCGACCTACCGGCTGCTGGTCTCACGTCCACATACCTCAGTAGAGGTGAACTATCATCTAACTAGAACGAAGATATCGTGAGGTCAGCATGTTGACTCTTCCAGCCGTTATAGCTAGTTTACGAAATTGTATTTCGCTAGATACTGTAGCTTCCCAAATTCATCACAATGTTCGGTGGACACAGGTCCCATACACTGACTGAAATATGAGAAAATTCCTTCAAAACACACTCCGTAACACGAGTCCAGGCAAGATGCCTAATACCATAACTCTACGGCGAACGACTTACACAAATACCTCATATTTACACTTATAGAATGTAAAAGGTAGCGAAATAGAACGTCTATCTAATTCGGTTAATTTTTACTAATATTTTCACTTTTTGAGCACACAAACATTAAGAAAATGGCATGTTCTATGGAGGAAGATCACGTCTTCTGTCCTTGGAGCATTTAATGATTATGTCAACCTGGCAATCCTACTCTTCTCTTATCCGTTTCTATGGTATTATATTATATTATTTTATATTATATTATATTATATTATATTATATTATATTATATTATGTTATATTATATTATATTATATTATATTATATTATATTATATTATATTATATTATATTATATTATATTATATTATATTATATATAGCTCTTATAATTATTCTATTATATATATATATATATATATATATATATATATATATATATATATATATAACGTCTTGTGTCTTTCGCTGTTCAAAATAGTTTTCAACGGCAGACATAGGAGTAGGCCTATCGTTGCTAAAAAGTAATATGTTTATATGAATATAGACATATATACAGTATCGGGTGCACGCCTGGAAACAGGTTTCGCTCAATATGGCGCCGTTTGAAAAGTGGCACAGGCAAAATGCAGCCCGATTAGCGGCGATTCTGTACTTGACCTTCGCCAATAAAATCTCGGGACTGATATGTTACATTATAGATGTAATTAATTATTGGTCTCATTTATAATAATGACTGGATCTGTCGGCTGTTGGAAACATATCAGGCAGTGACGTAAGCAGAATTTTGTCAAGGGAGAGGGGTCATTATTTCATTATCGGTGTTTTAATGTTGCTTATTATTATTATTATTATTATTATTATTATTATTATTATTATTATTATTATTATTATTATGATAAACTTTCAAATGCACATGTTAAACGAATGTTTCACAATAAAGTCAGAACTCAAAATAATGAACGGCTGAATACCGCTCTTAAAATGAGTTTAAAATCGACAATATTTATCGTCTGCACAGCAGAACTGTCAAAACAACCTTTCCTTTTCAATATGTTTCACAACAAGTTAAATTTAATATTGTGTCAGCTTCATTATAACACAAGGTCGGTACTAGGCATTAAGTCTCTCTATAATAACGATAGCATCGTTATAATTCGAACGTGCTTCAGCACCAAGCACAGGGATTATATTGAAGGAAGGGTAGGAGGACTATGCCTTATGTCGATGTAGATTTTGTTACTCTGATAGTGAGAAATTAGAGGAAGGAAAACGATTATGGATAAAAAAATATATTCAAATCTATACATGTATTTTTTTAAGTTCAAAGAGGGGGGTTCAAACCCGGTAACCCCTCCCCCTTGCGTACGCCCCTGAATAAGAACACATTTTGTACATGATTTCTCCGTAATTTACGAATCATAAATTAAGATTCGCTGTTCTAATGTGTACATTACCGCGAGCTAAACTGAATTGCACTGAATGGAAATCAGTTGTATACTAAATACTTTCATGAATCAATGAATGAATGAAGTGGATTTATTGATACAATTATAAAACTCATATGTTCCTTCAGCCTGGAATATCAGTGAACACTACGCAACACAAAACTTCGTTTCCGACGGTATTTACCTGAGCGAAACCTGTTTCCTGGCAAACGTTCTGTATACAAGTAAGGTAACTTCAAGGTGTCTAATCTCTTCGGTGTTCTAGTGATTACAGCGCTTGTCATTGCATCCCAGATTCATGAGTTTAAACGCTGGTTAAGGCGAAAGATTTTTAAGGTTGATAAAAATTCTTAGCATGGCTTTGTTCAAAAGACAAATAAGGCGATCCATGTAATAGATTTATGCACGTAAAGACCCTTTCCTTTTCAGAAGGCTATAAGAAAATGATGTCTGCCATTTCTCATAAACGTGAAAATTTGAGATAGCATAAAGAGCCAACGCGACTCTCTTAAAAGCGCATGTGCTTTTCTTATCCTTCACCCATAATCCATAACATACCATGATATGGCGTATATCCTATTACAATACAATTCCAGTAAACGTTATTAAATATTTTCATGTGCATTTCAGTATTTGCAGCGGTATATAAATCTTGAGTCTAGTCATTATTAATTTGGTTATTTGATTACGAAGTGATACTGTACCTGTAAGAAACCTAATGAGCAGGGAAAGGATTTATATGTAAATACATATTTACTTATAAAGCTAATATAATTTATATTTTGCATTATCTTTATGTTTCACAATGTGTAGGGTTGAAAAATCCTACTTTTATTTTCCATATTTTTCCATATTTTAGAGTTTAGTACATATTTTCGTTAATTTCCATATATTTTCCATATTTCATATAAAACAGTCCATATTATATTAGGTTTAACAATAAAACAAAACAAAATTCCATTAACTTTTAAAAATACATTTCAACAATAGAGATTTAAACACATGTTCAGTAATCCCTTTAACATCAGAGTTATTTGAAAATTAGCAGTCCTATCAACAATGGGAAAGTAAGTTACAAAACTGTATTAATTTAATTTAAAATTTTTAACAGACTTCAGTTGTGCAGCTCAACAGTTAAATGCCAGTCAGAGTACACATAGGTTCAGTTTTGTAAATCATACTATAAAGACGGTAAATATGCCAAAAGTACGTCATTCAGTCAATTTAAAATCAAAACTAACAAGTTACATTTCAGAATTTAAAGAAGATGGTTTATCAACTGACAATAAAATATTATTTTGTAATTTGTGTCAGTGTGCAGTATCATCTACACAAAAGTTCCTGGTGCAACAACACATTACAACTAGTAAACATCAGGCCAACAAACAACTAAATTCCAAGCAGAGACAATTGTTTTTAACACAACCAACAACATCGAATGTAAGATCTGAGTTTAACATCGACCTGTGCCGTTCTCTCATCTCTGCTGATATTCCTCTCTACAAACTAAAGAATAAGGTCTTCAGGGAATTCCTTGAAAAATATACTCAACATACAATCCCGGATGAGTCAACACTTAGGAAGACGTATGCTCCATCCATCTACGATGAGACAATACAGAAGATAAGAGATGAAATTAAAGATAGTTCAATTTGGGTTTCCATTGATGAGACTCCCGACAAAGAAGGTAGACTTGTTGGTAATGTAGTTATCGGTTTGTTAAGTGAACAATATTCTGAACGAATTCTTTTACATTGTGATGTTCTAGAAAAGTGCAATAACAAAACTATAGTTAAACTGTTCAACGAAGCTATGGGTATCCTGTGGCCAAAGGGTATTATGTACGATAATGTGTTATTCTTTATTAGCGATGCTGCCCCTTATATGGTCAAAGCTGGACAAGCATTATCTGTTGTATATCCTAAATTGACTCATTTTACTTGTGTGGCGCATGCATTTCATCGTGTGGCAGAAGTGGTCAGAGACAATTTCCCTAAAGTAGATTTGTTGATTTCATCAGTGAAAAAAGTATTTCTCAAAGCTCCCAGTAGAGTTAACGTGTTGAAAGAAATGTACCCTGAAATTCCATTGCCACCAAAGCCAATTTTAACTAGATGGGGTACATGGCTAGAAGCAGTTGAATATTATGCCGAACATATAGACTCTATTAACAATGTTCTCCTTGCATTGGACTCTGAAGATGCAGTCTCAATTGATACTGCGAAAACAGTTACCTGTGACATAAGTGTGAAGAATGACTTAGCTCACATTCAGCATACATTTTCATGCATCATAAAAACGCTCAAAAGTCTCCAAAATAGGCACCTTTCACTATCTGAAAGTTTTGAAATTATAAATAGTACTGTGGAACAACTGAATCGTGGTAGAGGTAAAGTTGCAGATGCAGTAAGAGCTAAGGTGGACACTGTACTTTCAAAAAACCCTGGATATGAAGAACTACAAAAGGTTGTTGCTGTGATGAGTGGTGAATCAACAGTGAAGATTAACTTGGACTTATCCCCAGCAGACATTGTGAAATTGAATTATGTACCAGTTACTTCTTGTGACGTCGAACGCTCTTTTAGTCAGTATAAATCTATCCTCAGAGACAATAGAAGAAGATTCACTTTTCAGCACTTGAAAGAAATGTTTGTAACCTATTGTTATGGTAACAGACAATAAAAATTGTGTTTTGTTGAAACTACATTGGAAGATAAGGTACGTCCATTATATTTTTTGTTTAGTTTGATTAAAATGTACCAATATTTAACGTACATAGTCATTTTTTTATAATTTTAAGTCCATATTTAATTCCATATTTTGGTAAAAATCCATATTTAATTCCATATTTTGGTAAAAATAACTACATATATATTTACATATTTCATATATTTTTAGTCCATATAAATCCGTTCCCTGCTAATGAGGTACCAATAAAAATAGCGAAGGTGGAAGGTCAAAGTCGACATATTTGAAAAAAAAAATCTGAAACTGATACTCTATGGAAAAATTAGTGAAATGAGAAAGAAGAAACTCCAATTAACCACTTTCATTTCGATAGCATCTCAGAAAGGACGAAGAGAAAGACTCAGCAGAGTCCCCGGGTAGCTTAGTTGGTAGAGCGTTGGTACGTTAAACCAAAGATCCCGGGTTCTATACCCGGCCCCGGAATAATTTTTCCCTCGAAATTATTCAGACTCAGGAGATGTTGCTAGAAAGTAAGAGAAATGACACATTATTTTTGGGGTGATTGCGTAAGCTATCTTGGACAACTTCAATCGCTATAGACAAGGCTAGTCTTACTATATAAAAGATAAGATAAACCCATTTACAAGAAAAAAAGATGAAAGAAAATAAAATAAGTGAAGCTTACGTATTTACAAATGGCTTTCAGAGAACCCGGAGGTTCATTGCCGCCCTCACATAAGCTCGCCATCGCTCCCTATCCTAAGCAAGATTTATCAAATCCCAACCATTTTCTTCCAACTCCCTCAAATCCATTTTAAATTATTCTTCCATCTACGTCTCGGTCTCCCCAAAGATCTCTTTCCCTCAGGTGTCACAACTAACACTCTATACGCATTTCTGGATTTACCCATACGTGCTACATGCCCTGCCCATCTCAAACGTCTGGATTTAATATTCCTATTTACGTTAGGTAACGAATACAATGCATGCAGTTCTGCATTGTGTAACTTTTTCCATTCTCCTATAACTTCTTCCTTCTTAGCTCCAAATATTTTCCTAGCACCTTATTTTCGAAAAGTCTTAACCTCTGTTCCTCTCTTAAAGTTAAGATAGAGTTCAAGTTTCACAACTATAACAGAACAACCGGTAATATAACTGTTTTATAAATTCTAACTTTCAGCTTTGTTGAGAGCAGACTGGATGACAAAAGCTTCTCAATCGAATAATAGCAGACACTTCTCATATTCATTCTGCGTTTAATTTCCTATCGAGTGTCATTTATTGTCTATTTCTTACTGTTGCTCAAAAGGATATGTTATCAATTTTTATACTGTATTTCCATTTCGTGCTATGTTCTGGTCGCAAGACATAATCATATACCGTACTTTGTCTTTTCGGGATTTACTTCCAACCTCTCTCCTTACTTGCTTCAAGTAAAATTCCCGTGTTTTCTCTAGTAGTTTGTGGATTTTCTCCTAACATATTCACGTCATCCGATAAACAAACAGCTGATGTAACCCATTGAATTGCAAACCCTCTCTGTTTTCCTGGACTTTCCTAATGGCATATTCTATAGAAATAAAATTAGAATACAAAAAATGTACAACATAATCATTTACAAATGAAATTAATCATAATACTCCCCCTAAATATCAAGTTCATCAATATTACCAAAACGAGATATAAAGTAAAATGGTTTGTTTCTTCAGAATTAGGTTTTTGGGTATTGCACTGCGTCCTGGAACTTGATATTTCCAAAGTTTCGGTTGCCCAGATGATGGAATCTGTATGTAGTTCGGAAACGTTGGAAATGTTAAATTACAGGACACGGTGGAATACTCAAAATCCTACTTGTGATCACAGTTACGGTGAAAGCCTAAAAACTCATACAATCTGTTTCTTGTTAAGAAACTTAATGATTTTCACTGTGAACTCTTAGAATTCCTTCTGAATCTCATTTTATTAGATTCTGTAGTAGATAAACTCTTTCAATAGGCCCAACTCTCTCTGTCATGTAGTAGGCCCTAATGTCTGCATAGTCTTTGTCTTACATAAGACTTTAATCTTGTTGCTTGACTGGTTTTATTCTTTGGAATGTTGTGATAAGCTCATATACTTTTGGTATTTCATTAGTTTTTCCTGCGTAGAGATTTTTTACAATGCAGTTCATTTCATCCCAGATACGTATAAACATTAATCTGTTTTCGAGTTTGTCTGAATTAAATTTTTATATTCCTTATATTTTTTTCCCAAAAACTACAGTTGTTTTATTTATTTATTTATTTATTTATTTATTTATTTATTTATTTATTTATTTATTTATTTATTTATTTATTTATTTATTTATTTTTTGTAGAAAGGTTATCGCCGCGCTAGCTTGAGTATCGACCGGCGAGGCTTTGATATTTATAAGTCATTGTTTATCGCTTCTGATTGCGGTTCTTTCAGTCCCATCGCTCCAATCATATTCTACAAAAAACTCTTGCCGCCAATGGCAATCCAGGATTGAATTTTGACGTGTAGGCTACGTATCAAGTCCACGTGAAGTAAGAACCAAGGTTGCCATTTTTAATAACAAATGTTTCGTTCAGTTTAGTAAAGCATTTCAAGTGGAAGTTGTAAGTTGTTAATATTTAAGATGTGGAGGCCGTGGGAAGGCGATGGTGAAGTTGAAAGTAATGTAAATGCGTATGCTTCTTCAACTAGTAGAAGTAACTTAGAAAGTATATAGTTGAAGTAAGACAATTACAGGTAGCAAATGTATAAACAGTCTCAGAAAATAATTTGTAATGTGTATGCCTACGTCAAAAGTAATAAATTGGGCAAGAGACCGATTACAGAGACCGCAAAAGGTGTTGGATTAAGTAGGCAAGCCGTAAGCAGAATTATAGAAAGAGATCCTAAAACACCCAAAAAATGTAAAAATAAAAAACAGAAATTTGAAAAAGCTGATAACTTCACCTGCGATCTGATTCGTCGAACGGTGTATGATTTTTTTTTAAATGGACAGTCGGCAACAGTTAGTGAAATATTCATAGAACTTCAACACACGTGTGAATTCCCCTACAATGAAACAACACTGAGAGAATTATTGAAAAAGTTATGATTCAGGTTCCGAATTCTTAACAAAAGACGCGTGATAATGGAGTCATCGAGAATAGTAACGTGGAGGTACAAATATTTGAACACACTTCATTTTAAAAGATCGGCAGGCCATAAAATTATATTTTTGGACGAGACATGGTATGACACCCCAAAAGAGGTTGGGATGATGGGAGTTGCTCATGTGCCTTCAGTGCCCCTGTATCTCGCGGGAAACGAATTATTGTTTTGCACGCAGGTAGTAGTGACGGCTAGGTTCCAAATTGTTTGCTCCTTTCAGCTAGAAATATAGGTGATTCCAAAGCAGATTCACATGATAAAATGAATTCTGAAATTTTCCAGGACTAGTTTACAACCAAATTAATGAAAAATCTTCCAACAAGCCCTCCATGTATAATTGTAACGGATAACGCTGCTTATCATTCCAGGCTACAGTTTAGGCTGCCAAATAGATCCACAAGAAAGGATGATATTATTAGCTTCATTGTGCATTAGAAGTACGTAACCCATTCCCCATTATATATGTATTGCTTGAAGTTATAAAAGAAACTAATATCAGTAGAAAGTTTGTCATTGACAAAATTGCAAGAGATTTCGGCCATGAGGGTTTGCGGTTGTCCCCCCCATACCACTGTAATTTAAATGCTATTGAACTATTTGGGCGCGCTTAAAACATGAAGTTCGAAAACGAAATGTGACTCCATCACGTAGTGACAGTGTATGCAGAACTATACGAGAATATGTTGAACTTATAAATTCGGAATTGTGGACAAATTGTGTTAACAGGACAAGAGAAATAGAACGCCAATATATTGTTCGCGACTCTGAAAACGACAGAGACTAGTTCATTATAAGCGTAGGTGACAGTGACAGTGAAGGAAGCAGTTCAGATGAGAGCTAGGATGTCAGGTAATAAATAACTTTAATTTACATATTTATTTAATTAATGTAGTTAGATAGCATGAAAGTATTATTATTATTATTATTATTATTATTATTATTATTATTATTATTATTATTATTATTAGTTATAAAGTAGTCGTGTTTCTCGTTTGCACGCCCTGCAGTTTGAAAAAGACGCGACAACATCGCTTTAGAACAGTATGCAATCGACAGATCTGTTATTGTTAACCTTTTCTTTGATCTGCCGGTCGTTACTCTGAATAATTTAGTTATATTTTGAATTAAAAAGAGGAAGACATTTTTTGTTTATAATCACATCCTTGTCAATATAAATTCTTTATCCAGATTCACTAAATCTAGTAATCTGTTTTAGAGTCTTACTGTTTGTCGTTGTTCAGTCAACTGTCCAAAGACAACCTCACAACAACCACCACTTATGAGGTAACTAGGCCAGGAGACAATGGGGGTAGGATAGCCAGTTCCTTTCTCTCTCCAATGCATATATCGGCCATAAGCTAAATATTACACTAGTCAGACTTCAGATGCATACAAACAATTGTTCTTTCTCTGACACATATCGTCAAGTGAGATGTACTGCCTGATAATAGATGTACATATCAGCCAGAACCTCAATCAGAGGAAAGAGTCATATTATTACCGTTGTAATGCGTTTTATTTTACTCATCTTCACTTCCATTAATGCGCCATGTGCATGGAGTATAAAGTTTAAAGAAAGAATAAACGCCTGTTTTATTGGTGCACACGCCAACATTTCAATTTGTATTGTACAGACCACTGCACTGCACGACTGACATAAATTTACTACAACAATATCATGTGTCATGTTTCGTCGGCCTTTGGCTGCAAATCTCACGTTGAGAACGTCTTGCATATTTACTCCCCGTGGCGGGAAAGATGCGCCACCATCTTTTTGTATTCACATCTGTGCACCTCACTTGTAAACAATATGCAAATTTCTTCTAGGCTGGTGGTGCAGGGTCAGTAGCCAAATACGTTAAATTGTGCAACACCTGAGGTCTGACTAGTGTAATATGTAGCTAGTCGGCGATGTATGCAATGGAGGGGGAAAGGAACTGGCCACCCTACCTCATTATCTATTGGCCTAGTTTCCTTATAAATAGTGCCTTCTTGGTATCACTTATGAGGTTCGGACAATTGGCTAAACAACAACAAACTGGCGACACTGATGGAATGAATTCTTTGTTGCTAAAGCAAAACATTCCAAATATCCAAAGACCAGTCAGATTATTTCTCTCCTTCAAACATTCAATGTAATATTCGTATTATGTTAGACCTACATATATGCAGTCGCTCTTAAAACTCACTACTTTCGTTTCCTTTACAAAATCCATTTTATTTCGCTCAATAAAAGACAGAATTCTTTGAACTTTGAAAAATTCGTCATTCGACGAAGCTGAATTAACTACTCAGTTATCTGGGATAGATATAATTAGTAATAGTAAGATGGTATTTAGTGAGATGAATCCGATGGGTTCCCACAGGATAACCTGACATTTGAATTGCGTGGGGAAAACCTCGGATAAAACCCAACCACATAATTAGTGTAAATAGAATTTGAAGCGCAATTTCGGAATGCTAAACTTGCGGTTACACGTAGACCACGCTAGCGGCGCTATTTTTAAATTTTTTGCTAATCATCTGCCACATGTTTATGTAGGGAACAGTCGTGAGGAACAATGTTTATTTCTTTTACAAAATGGAAAAAAGAGAGTGCACGATTCCCTTCAAGAATAAACCTGAATTTGATTCTTTTTATTCAGTCCATGTTTCTTCGCAGCGACTCCACCTGCTGCGTTCACAATCCGCACAGCAGGTTGAGGGATTTCCCAGGCTTTGCGGCTCGACTAATGGGTCGCGGATTCATTTTACTTGGTAGCGGTCACAATGGGAAAAGAAAAGATGTGATGACGCGTGGGATGGCTCTCAAGTCGTATAAATAACATTTTCATCATGCCATTGCAGTTCCGGTAGGTCGGTGTTTCAGCCTCGATTATAATTTCGCTAGGCATTGGGTTCGATCTCCGGGGTTGGGTGAGATATTTGTGTTGTACAAGCTTAGGAGGAGGAGGAGGAGGAGGAGGAGGAGGAGGAGGAGGAGGAGGGTATTCTACGGTGTTCTCTTTCCCCCAACGTTATCAATTTCATTCGACCAATAATCTCTCCATTTCATTTAACCTTTCCATTCATTTTATATTTTTTCATGTGAGAAATAACACAAACTGACGTATGCAGCATTGACTCCGGATTAAGATCGCCATTCAGATTTCTACTTTCTACACGAAACACGATCAAGGTTAGGTTAGGCTAGATAACGGTGGCTAAGAGCGGATTGGGAACGACCCTTTGAACGTCGGCCATATTGAGGCCCATTGTGCACCCCGAATTTATGGAATGAATGAAGATGAGGTGTATCAGCCCACCGGCCGCATGTAACCTCTTTCCCGCTCACCCTATCGAGGTCTCCTACCCACCCCCGCTCTAAGTTCATACCGCCAAGGTGACCAAGCAACACAGGATTCATTTCAACAGCCTTTCCAATGTGTCGAAGCGCCCTTGGAAGTGCTCTTAAAGAAAGAAACTTAGCAAAGATATTGCGGAAGACTGGGAACCCAGGGACGGTTGTGGAGAGGACGTCCCCTCCCGTAAGCGCGTCTTGACCTGAATATGTCTATGGAATGAGATGAAGGAGATGAATGATATGAAATCTAAATTCTTTTTCTACACGAGAGGGGAAGGGAAATGGACAGTGGCAATGAAAATTCCAACCCGCCATTTGCCTAAGGAACTGTAGAAAACCACGGAAAAACCACAGTCAGATTGGTCGGTCCGGGAATCGAACCACGGATCTCACGAATGCCAGTCTCATGCGGAACGCATGAGCTACCTCATTCGGTAAACACGATCAAACATCAGTACCAGTCGTGGACGCTCAGCTGCTGAGGCCCGCCGGCATTCGGAAATATTTCCGGTACCAATAGAGAACATTCATTTCTTTAGAAAACTGCCCTAAGTCATCTCTATGAAAACATTCATTGCAGTACCTACATGGCTATTTTCTTACACTAGTATGAAAGTGTTGCATAACCTTATTTTTCCTTGCCAGTCCAGTAGCTGGAGTAGACGCAAGGTGAAGGTTACTGAAGCTTAATTTGTGAAGTATTTAGTTACGCTTCATTCTCCGTAAAAATCTAAGCATGTACTGTACAAGTAAAATTTGTTATTATTGGCGGTAGTGCGTCGGACTAAACTTCTGTTGCAATATATTTGTCCACTACATGCAAGCCAAAAAGGAATGTTACCCACGGGTCTGGCGATCAAAAATAGGCTGCGCAAAATAAATTACCATTGTTGCATGGAATAAAACCCGAACATATGTACAAAAAGTAATTTTATTTTCCACATAACAATGTAAGAAAACGATTTTAATTATTATTGTATTATTTAATCTTGCATGGGTGGAATAAACATTGTAATCAGTTTTATTCCTATACAAATTATGTTAATATTTATAAAAAATCTGCGAAGACAAGCTTCAAGTTAGGCATGAAATAAAAAGTCGTCCTTTTTACTTCATGGACAAAATGCTTTAACCACATTCTGTTCTGGTTTGTAAAGAAAGTAGGTGAACACTTTGTGTGTTGGTTTGTGAATTAAATTTATATGGGGAATTATCAAAGGGCGAGTCAAACTTAAGGGACCGGCACTCCTGTCGTCTCTAAACACTACACTCTGGCAAACAGATCGAAAGGTCTCGCGGATAACATTCTTGCCTTTTCACGGCACTATAATGTGGCAAATGATTTTTCGCGTAAATAGTGAATTAATTTAATTATTTAAGGAAATTGAGAGAATCTTATCTGAATTTCAGAGCAGTTGCTCAAAATGTCCCCCATTACGTTCTATTCCTCGTTCTATACTGAGTTCAGGAATACCCAACTCACTACTTACACATAGCAATCTCGCAGCTCGGTTACATTGGCGGTAATCCGACCCAAGACAGTGTGTGGGTTTTTCTTATGAATTGCATTACACTCGCGACAACAATAAATTCGGCTAGATCTTTACACTGTCATTCTCAGTCAATCAGTACTGTATTGAGAAATACGTCCTTTAACCACGAATACATACACAGTACAGTAACGCATTTTCTTCGGGTGAAACGTATCTACTGAAGACGTCGGACCAGTTGTGTTTATGCACTTTCGGCGGCACTTTCCAGAGGCTACACAACCATCGAAACGTTGTGTTGTTATACGCTGTATTAGTGAGGATGATTTCCAGCGAATGTCTCAGATTTACATACATCGGTTCACCATGTGTATCAAATGTAATGAACTATCTCCATTTGCGTAAATAAATAATTCATTAGCTACGCGAAAGATCACTTGCCAGACTTTAGCAATGTGAGACGACAAAAATGATATCTGCGAGAACTGGCAATTCAGCATGCAGGCTAGAGTGCCAGTAATCTCTGTTTGAATCGCTCTGTATTTTCTGTAATGAGTTAAAATAATTTTTTCTCCATATTCGCCCATTATTTATGTCTATAATATAATTACTAGGAATATGTATTATATGTCTTTCTCGTGTTAAATTTTACCATACCTGGATAACATGTTTCAGCCTGTTATGGGCCGTCTTCAGAACTGGTTGGTGGTGGTCTTGGCGCCTTTTGTTTGTGTTTCCTGAGGGAGTGTGTTTGTGTAGTGTAATGTGGAGTCAAAGAGTGTGTGTGTTCTCAAGTTGAGTTGTGTGTTGAGAATTTTATTTGGATGTGTTTTTTTGTGTCTGTATATTTCGTATTGTTCTAGTGTGTTTAGTTTCTGGCTTTTTGGTTGAATATGTAGAATTTCCATGTCTGTGTTGATGTCTCTGTAGGTGTGGTTAGCATTTGTGATGTGTTCTATATACGTGGAAGAATTTTGTAGTTTTGTTATGGCTGTGATGTGTTCTTTGTAGCGTGTTTGAAATGATCTACCTGTCTGTCCTATGTAGAAGTTGTTGCAGATGTTACATTTGAGTTTGTATACGCCTGTGTGGTTGTTTGTTGTTTGTGTGTTGAGATGTTTTTGTACAGTATTATTTGTTCTGTATGCGATGTTGTAATTTAATTTCTTGAATGAGGTTGCAATCTTGTGTGTGTTTTTTTTTTCGTATGTTAGTGTGATGTATTTTTTGTGTTCTTGTTTTTGTGTTGTATTCTTATGCTTTTTGTGATTATGTTTTGTCTTTCTTATTATGTTGTCTATTATGTTAAAGTTGTATCCGTTTTCTTGGGTATTTGATTGTGTTTAACTCTTCTTTGTAGTCTTGTTGGCTCATTCGTATGTTGAGTAGTCTGTCTACCATTGTTCAAAATGCAGCTTGTTTGTGATGTGTTGGGTGATTGGATGTGTTGTGTATTGTGTTGTTGTTGTGGTTTTTTTTATAGATTTTGAATGTTGTTTGTTATCGACTTTTGTTATTGTAATGTCTAAAAAATTTATGGATTTGTTGTTTTCAATTTCTAATGTGTAGTGTAGCTTTGTTTGTGTTGATGCAGGTTTTGGATCTGTCTTTTGTTTCCTTTGTATAGTATTAGTACGTCATCTACGTATCTGTGCCAATATAGCCTATGATGTCTGCGTGTTTGTTGTTGTCTTTGTTTAGTATAAGTTATATGTCTGTTCTATGTTGTGTATGAATATTTTCTGCTAGTATGCTGGAAATGGGTGATACCATGGGTAGGCCTTCGGATTGAGTGTAATATTTGTTATTGTATGTGGAGTAGTTTTGTTTGTGACGGTGTCTGTGATGTGGATGATTTATTTAATGTGTTCTTGCGGTGTGTTGTATTTGAGCATCTATTCTAGTTCTGTAGTGTATCTTTTATGGGTATGTTTGTGTCTAGGTTAAGCTTAGTTATATCGAAAGTTGTTAATGTTGTACTGTGTGGGATATGTTTGACTTTTATTTTATTCACTAGGTCTATGTTATTTTTTTATTGTTGTCCCTTTTTCGAATTTTATAATGGTCTGATAGGTTATTCTTCCCATTTCTATCCTGCCTATTATAGCGCAGTTTTCAGAGATCCAGAAAGTTTAATTGAGCCCTAATAATTTTCATACTTATTTTAACTAAATAACTTATTAAATTCGTAAAAAGAATTAAACAATTCAAATGAGACGCGTACCAACTGATATGTAAAGGTGGCCTAGCTCGACACAAAGAAGTACGAATTCGAGACCGAAACAGATCGAGAGACCTCAATCCAGAATGAAAGAAAGGAAGCGAAGAAAACTGCCTTCATTTAGAAAGCATGCCTCCATGAATGCAACACCAATATAACTTGCTGTATATGAGATAAATTGGCTCAGACCGATGGCTTGATGTTGTTTCACACACAGTTTGTTCGAATAGCCCAGCTGATGTTTCTTTGGTGCTAGAGCGCTAAATTTCGTATGATGATTCATCGGGGTCTGCTTCGAACGAGCGATCATAGACAAAGAATCCGGGATCTCGTGTAACACGCGCCACTGCTACAATTCTGCACTTAACTGAACAGAGTGTGTTCCATTAACAATAACGTTGTTATTTCTGTGATTCTAATCTAACCGAGAAAAACATTTTGGTGTTGTAGGATAACCATTTCTAAAATTAATTTTATTGTTTCTGAAGTGGTGTAATATGTAAATTGTTTCAAATACCTTACCTAATATTATTTATCATAATCATTTTCATCATCTCCATGATCACTACCATCGTTATCATGGGTTTAATAAGCCTTTTTAGTAAAAAATTATAATTTTAGTATTATCTTCATTCATTCCATTTTTGAGACACTCTGTTTTTACAGTCTTTAGGTATTTTGTACTATTTTAATGAGGCCACTTTTTGCAATGACAAGGACCTTAACTTAACCTTATTGGCCTCCAATTCTACTAGAGTGACTCATAAATGAGTCATTCCACGTCAAATCGCACAGCAATAAAACACGACCTTCTCGGAAATGGTCGAATTTTTTTTCATGAATTCCAGACATCAAATAAGGAGACCCGTATTTTTTTATTTTCACAATTATTAATTATTTGTGTAGTTATGAATATTTGAAGTTACGCAAATTATGCGCGCGCTGTTACATAAACTCGCTTGGAACTTTGTGTCTACATATAATTGAGATTTGCGGTTTGGCGCATTTGAAAGACGAAATACAACACTTTTTATTACTTCAGGCCTATCACAAATAAATTTAAAATTTGGCCTATTTTTTTAATCATTTCTTTTTCAAAGCAAAATTACTAGCCTATATTAAATAGCCAAGTTAAAAATCTGAAAAAAATATATACTTGTTCGCTGATGTATTATCTGTAAACTACTGCATTTATAAATATGGGATCTGCACCCATACATTTGTAACAATTTATTTTCCGGAGGCATGCACGCGCTCGCGATGCCCAGCTAATGAACTGCTTGCAGCCATAGGCTAGAAGGCTGCCCGTGGAAATTTCCCGTTGCATCTGATGTCACCATACTAATCATCAAATGATTAATACCTTAAGGAACAGTAAATATCTTATCTAAAATTATTTTATTACTGTCAGCTTAGCTAAGAGGGGAAGCCCTTCACAGTTTATGCTGTAATATAGCCAAGTGTTTGATGATAGCAAGACTGGGTAAGGCAGTAAACTTTATGGCAGTAAACAGATGGCAGGAGAGAAAAATAATCAGTTTGGGTTTGAATTTCGCGCAGTGACGTGACTTCTATACAACATGAGTGATGGTAAAGATCGCGTAATATATAACAAGTGTTTAAATCCATTTACCTTCCTAATCACGCTTTTAAAAAGAAAAGTACACTAAGACGCGTAAGTCGCGACTTATTGATAAAGCTCAATTTAAAGGAGTCTTTGAGTGTGCAAATATGTGATTTGTTCCGTAAAAATCAATCAATTTCCGCATAGGTCAGGTGAAATTACATGTGAAGCCGGTAGTTCTTGTGATATTAATAAACATGAATCAAATGAAAGTCCGGACAGAGAAAGTGATTATCCCAGTACTTCTTCTAGCAGTTCTATGGATACAGTGCTAGAAATCAGTAATATTGAGGAATTAAACAAGAGTTTGATGTCAATAGAATCCCCTATCAAGAAAAGAAAGATACAACAAAACGATACCCCCGTGAAAAGTTTCAAAAGTAAAAGGCTCCCTAGCATGTTAAGTTTTTCATGTAGAAGATGCATCATCATCCATTCAAAAGTCAGCCATATTTTATTTTTGACGCAATGCAAAGAAAGTACAACCTGAAAATTACGTAGTTATTGCAGATTTTTCTGAAAATTATTCATTTGTAATACAAGATTCAATACAAGGTGTGCATTGGAACATATGCCAAGCCACAATACAGTACAATTTTAATTTTACTTCCTACTTTATTTTATTTTATATTCTCTTATAGGCCTATTTAAATTATATCTGAACTGTGACCGAACACGAGCGCTGCTCATTCGGTCTCAAATTTTGTTAATACTACTGCATCTCCTTTTTTTATATTGATTGTATTATTTTATTTCTATTTCTCTTATTTGTAATTATATTCTTTATTCTGTATATTTAAATAAATAAATAAATAAATAAATAAATAAATAAATAAATAAATAAATAAATAAATAAATAAATAAATAAATAAATAAATAAATAAATAAATAAATAAATAAATAAATCCTTTCGTAGTATATTTCAGAGGAGATACAGAAATTCCTTACAAAAGTAATGTCATCTCAGAAACCATGAAACATGACACCGATCCCTTTCACTTTTTTCAATCCGAAGCAATCAATTTCTTAAAGCAAGAATTCAACGATATGAAAATAATCATCTACTTTTCCAATGGATCAAGTTCACAATACAAAAAAAAAAAATTAAATAATTGCTTACATGAAGACGATTATGGAATTAGTGCTGAATAACACTTCTTTGCAATGTCGCATGGTAAAGGTCCATGTGTTGGCATTGGAGATACTGTTAAAAGACTTGCCACGAGAGTTAGCCTATACAAGATCCTATAACAACACAAAAAGAACTGTTTGATTAGCCACAAAAAACATTTCTAACGTGTAATTTATATTTTGTCCATTCAATAAGCACAAAAACCACACTGAAAATTTGCAGGCCAGATACCATAATCTAAAACCAATAACTGGTACATTAAAATTATATTCTTTCATTCCGTTGTCAAAAACTGAAGATTTAGTAAAACAATTTTCTTTCAAGAAAGAAGGTAGGCGAATGAAAATTTAAAATGTGAATGAAAAGAAACATTTGAAAAGCATAATGTACAATTATTTGAAGATATCGTAATAAGTAAATTAGCAGTGTTTCCTCGAGTAACTTGATCCGTACTGGGTGTAATGTTGCAACGTTCAGTCAATTATCCAGCGCCGATAAACCTCTTAGCGCGCTTTAACGCTTCCTGCCCACTGCTGCTGCGCCGACCGCTACACATTCTGTCGTAAGTAATTAAATTTCCATTAAACTATTGGAGATCCCATTCTTATTTTTTTCTGGAATTATTAAGAATACTTCAGTGGACCTAGTAGGCATTTTTTTAGATTTTTAATAGGGTTATTTCACATTGATGTATATATTTTAAAAATTGAATTATAAAAGCATATTTGAAATAATTATATTAAAATTAGTTAGTAAATAATTAATAAAAGACAGTACTTTCAGCTTTTAAATGCATTTCTCAAAAAAAAATTAACATCAATATCGTCAGAAATATGACGCTTTCAATGTTGCATTGTGCGACATTTTTAAAGAATTTTAACATGTAATATTTTAAAAACATGTGGACTTAGGAGGAAATAAAAATACACTTGTTGGTTTATGAGACCCATAGAGTTGGTAAAAAAATATAAATGCAATCAGAAATATGAAGGTCAAAATTTGTATAATTTTGTGCGATTTGACGTGGAATGACTCAAATATTGCTAGTGATGAGAAGTGCTGGCCACGCTTTATTGTGAAATGTAGTTATTACGTCTATGTTTTTAAAATGTATCATAAGTATAGAACGATTTATTTTGAACTAGTATTACTTATATTTATTTGAAAATTATACATTATACATTTTATTGCGAACTCACGTAAATAAAATTAATAGTATATAATTAACCATAGTCCCATATTCACCTTATATGCTTGATGTAAAGCTTGATTGCAAGAATTTATTCTTAAACTTTCTATCATGTTGGAATAAAAAAATAAACTCATTTAAGAAACTGCCATATTAGTTTTGAACAATATAAAACTGTCGATTCAATGTTATGATCAACTGAACATCAATAAGTTTAGTGATTGGCTGAAAAACGTTAGTGTACAATTATCTAATCAATGTCCAGGATTCCTATTTTTTATTCTTTCACTGAAGCTTTAATTTCGAAACCTTAAAGTTTCGATTTGACATGATTAACAGCATCCTTGTTAGTACAGATCTCGTATTATATCTCTGTGCAACGTCACAATTTACGGCGACGGAGAAGAGAGATAGCAAAGACTTGCACTAATCAGTGAAGAAAAATATGACTAAACTCTCGCCTTGCACTTAAGCAAGCAATCAAAGCACTGGAATGAAGGCGAGCGGATATATATTTTTTTTAAGTTCCCTGACTCCCACGACCAAAGTCAACTGTCACTCACCGGCAAAGATAGACTAAAACATTTGTAACTACTGTACTCCAACCACGAGAAAGTCTCCAGGGAATGAGACGAAGCGGGGTGATGCTGTGAATGACTGTTAATGTCATAAGATATCATAAGGTCACACACGTGGGTACTCGTATCTCTATTGGCTATCTCTCAAAGCACAAACCATAACACTGATATACACATTTTTACACTACCCTAGTTACAAAATTAGATCACTGTTAATCTCCTGGTCTTTTAATCCCTCCATACAGGAAATAACATATGCAGGAGAGCGCATGATTTTTAAACTGATGTTATAACTCTAATATTATCTATCTACTTCGCTCCAATAGATGACGCAATAGTAAGCACATTCCTTTCACGGTTTATCTCCTGGTTGGAGAACAGTAATGATGAGTGTGAGTGGATTGGAATGGTGGAAAGGAGAAAAGAACTTACTGAGATAAAACCTGCCATGGTCTCAGTGCACGGCAAATTCCACCGAGATTCGTCAAGATTTGAACTTGAATCTGCTTTTGGAATTCCGATGTTTCACCTTCTTGGCCAGAGGTGCGCCCCAAGTTTATCAGAGAAGTATCATTTTATGTGACAACCTGCAGACATGGGGAACAGTCTGACGTCACTTTCACACAGCTGTACACAGCCCATGTCAACACCATACTATTATAATGTCTTTGGTCAACACACACCAGAGTGCTGTCCCCTTTCCCTCGCCAAGCCAGACGACCTATCTGTGAATCTGTCGGGTCTTCCTCCCCTTTCTTTTCTCGTCAGTTCCTGATGGTAACGTGGGTTCTGCCGTGCTCCGAGGTCGGACATTTCACTGCCATTACGTATGTAGATAAACTTTAATGTCAGGCGAATAGCAAACTTTGTAACCACTTCTGCCGACACTGAAGTGCATGTGCTCACAGAAAATGTTTGTGTATAAATGATAAGAGGCCTATATATATATATATATATATATATATATATATATATATATGTGTGTGTGTGTGTGTGTGTGTGTGTGTGTGTGTGTGTGTGTGTGTGTGTGTAAAGTAAATTATTTGTAACTAATGCAACGCAATAAAAAATATGTTAGATTCTGAGAACTAAATCATATTTGAATCGAACATTCTTAATGGATTTCTTATTTTTTTTTTCTGGATTTAAAAGAGGATGAAACAAAGCAATTATATTTTCTGCCTTAGTAATATCATGATGCGTGATGTATAAACACAACAGAAACATAACTTTTATAAAATGTTTAAACAAGTACAGTAGTTCACAAAGTATGGGTCGCGACCCCAAAGACCTGAAGGGTAGCGAGATGATTTACAAAATAAAAAAAATGTCATTAACACACATTTGTTGTATTTAAAAACATGAAACGTTAAACATAAAACATTTCAGTAGTAAAGTAAAATATAAATAATGCTATAAATGTACCTGTTTTTGAGAACGCAGCTTCTCAAATAAGAACTCTGTATTCGATGTACATTCACTGATATCATTTTCAATTTCAAGAAGATTTTTGCATTTGTTTTAATAGCAATCATAGACTAGAAACTTATTTTTCGTAAATACGAGATGTCCACACTTGTGGAGTAACGGCTAGCGCGTCTGGCCGCGAAACCAGGTGGGCAACGTGGATTCGATTCCCGGTCGGGGCGCTGGTTGAGGTTTTTTTCCGGGGTTTTCCCTCAACCCAACTCATTTCACCGGCATTATTACCTTCATCTCATTCAGAAGCTAAATAACCTGAGATGTTGATAAAGCGTCGTAAAATACTCTACTAAAAATAAATAAATAAATACGAGGTTGAAATTATAAGAAATTCTTTTTCACGCTCGAGGTATTCTTACATTGTTTTGTATAAAACTAATATAGTCTACGCTCTGTGAAAAAAAGTATAGTTTTGACATTCCAGCAGTAGGCACATTTTTCAACGAGTCTTTTTTAACATTCTTTTGAAATTTCAGCCAGTTGAACGCAAATGTTTAAAAACGAATTCAGCATACTGTCACTGTTATGATTGTTTTGAGTTTCTTTCGGATAATATTAAAAACGTTGTTGTTTAAAATTGTGAAAATTTAATTATATGTTCGCAAAAACAAACTCAGCATTCGTCCTATCATACTATACGTAGCTAAATTTTCAATGAGTTCTTTAATACACTATAATTAATCAAATTTCTTTTTGTCAAGTGATATCTACGAGAAATTAAGCTTCCTTATAAATCTGTCGATTTTATATCTGGTTGTTATTATGTTAACATATTGGCCTTGAAAACTGTTGTTCAAAGTGTTTTAAGTATTTGAAAACATATATCAACAAGGAAGGCTAGGGTAAGAAGCCAAAGAGAACTGGAAAATAGGTCTGTATATCCGATATTTCGCCTTGCACGTACATTAGAAGTTCAGTGGTGTACACTGATTTTGAGTGAAATTGTCGTTGTTCTTGATTTTACAGCGATTTGTATTTTTCGAATTGGATTAATTACCTGTGTGTTAAAAAGGAATTGCAAACAAATGTCTTACTCAAAAGTTCGGTAACCACTGAACTAGTCGAGCAGCTTTATTCGATTATCGAAATACTGAAAGAAATGATTTAGTGTCTTTTAACAACGACCGATTCATTTATTACTTTCTTGGATCTGAAAACATATGTCTTCTATGAAATATGCTGCACGAAATGTATCTTTTTAATAGGAAATTATTTCATTTATCAAGAAGGTTCAAGAAAATTAACTTTGACGGGAATACTGTAGTTATTTATGATACAAGTATTAAAAATTGTATTTTTTTGTGAGAAGGAATGTTTACGAAATGAGGCTGCAGAACTAGTGGAGCAAATCTGTAGTAGGCTGTTATAGTGTAATTTTACCTCATTAAAAGAAGTCCCCGTTTCAGATCCGAGTTTTTCCAACTCTTTATAATTACATTTAATTCTCAATTGTTTCATATAGTTATTAATAAAATAGTTATTGAAGGAATTTGTTTAATTTGTGTGCATTTCTTAACAAAATCACCCTTTTTGAAATCAAGCTTGCCATTGTTTCAACCGTTTTATTGATCGGTTCCTATTGCTCCCGTGCGATATCTGATGGGAAACAATTGACAATCAGCGCAAACAGTTGAAAGACAGTATTAAAATACTTTTCGTCCTAGTGTTAAAAGTACTTTCCGCACGCTATCATAAAATACTCGATTTTTAAAATGCTTGCCTAGTATTAAAACATACACTTTTAAGAACGATTGTCTAAAAATTAGCCTAATTAATCATAGAACAACCAGCGTAACAAATATAAAATTTATGAAATTCATAACCCGAATCTATGTGTCATTTACCTAACATCGTATATTTACATCATAAAGTTCAACCTTACTGTGAATTTGACTTAAAATTGTAATCCCAATTGCCAGATGTTCGGGAGGATAAGTTCCTTTAGTTGACTCTTTTCTGGATTATTACGCACAAGTCAATATGGGTCATACAAACGATTTATATAGATACCTAATTTTAATCGTCCTTTATATTGTGCCGTAAAGACAAATTTTAGGCCTATTCTCTAAATCTATGTGCTCAGTCTCAGATAAATGAAACCCTAAATAAGTTAATATTTTCTTTCCTTTTTTGAGAATAAGGTGCTTAGGAAAATATTTGGAGCTAAAAGAGATGAAATTACAGGAGAATGGAAAAAGTTACACAACGCAGAACTGCACGCATTTTATTCTTCACCCGACATAATTAGGACGTTTGAGATGGGCAGAGAATGTAGCACATATGGGCGAATTCGGAAATGCACATAGTGTGTTAGTTGGGGGGGTCTGAGGGAAAAAGACCTTTGGGAAGGCCGAGACGTAGATGGGAGGATAATATTAAATGGATTTGAGAACGGTGGAATATGATTGTAGAGACTAGATTAATCTTGCTGAGGATAGGGGCCGATGTCGAGCTTATGTGAGGGCGGCAATGAACCTTTGGTTTCCTTAAAAGCCATTTGTAAGTAATTAAGTAAGCAAGTAAATACATAAGGGCTACGTCAGTATGACGTAGCGAAATCCGGTTATTCTAACCAGCTATAACTGCTGGAGAGACCATTGTGCTAATCACACGATATCTCCATACTGATCGTAGACCTCTCCTGATGCATGTGGACGTAAGGACAGTAGTCGGCTGGTCGGCTTTCACCCTATATGAGCTGTAGCGCTCGAGATAATTATTCTTTTACTTGGTTATTTAACAATGCTATTTCAATTACAAAGTTATTTAGCGTTGATGGGATTGGTAATAGCGAGAATGAGGCCGAGGATTCGCCATAGATTACCTGACATTCGCTTTACGGTTGGGGAAAACCTTAGAAAAAGCGCAAACAAGCAAAGAGCCCAAGAGGGGATCGAACCCTCTACCGAGCGCAACTCCTGATCAACAAGGAAACGCGCTACCGTCTGAGTTACACCGGTGGCTCAGGATTATTATTATTATTATTATTATTATTATTATTATTATTATTATTATTTGAAAACATACAGTCTTAGAAAAACATTTTGTCGCACGGATAAGAGGCAGTGCGCATGATCAGACATACAATGAACAAAACTAATTTTATTACCTCCACTAGTCCTCTTGTGTCCCAGGTCAAGCGCACTGTCTCTTTTCTGGGACTTACAAAGTATCTGCGCGACAAAACTTTTTTCTAAGACTTTACATTAATCAGCACCAAATAATTTAATCTAGTGACTTATTGTTTTCGTCTTAATATTGATATAAGAGCTCTTAATGTAATATTACGTCCATACAATCTCTTCAGAAATAACCCTGACAGTGTCCAGACTGAATTTAAGACATACATTTGCAAATATTTATCTGTTATTTAATTGCACTGTATCAATTATGCGTGTATCTAGTTTCGACGGATATGGTAACAGCTAGACACATTTTTTGGCGAAAGAGGTCAAAAAATTCTCCATGGGATTACCTAACATTCGTCTCATAGTTGGAAAAAGCCCAACCAGGTAATCTTCCCAAGTGGGATCCGAACACATGCCATAGCGCAGCCCGGAATGATCACACTTGCTACTCCGCGATGACGCCTTATATTTACCTCAAGTAATGCAGTAATCGCCATGTTATCACACAGGGCTCCAGACTTGTATTCACTTTCGAAGAATCACTTGCTATAGTTTTCTATCGCTCCTAGCAAACTGCCGCATTCGCCGGGTTTGAACTTGCCAACGTCGGACTGAATAGCCTATATAGCATAGCACGGTATTCTACCTAAGACAACTTCATTAAATTTAATCTTTGCTTGAAACCAAAGCCGAGCTTTCAGAACTGGAGCGTATTGCGGGCAGCTTCCATGAAGTCCACGTCACAATTATCTCCGAGCATTGCTGCTAACACAGAGTCTTACTGGCATGACGTTCAATTAATCTTATTATCGCAAAGCCACCCGGGACATGTCATCGAGCCAGACAAAGCGGCTGCCTTAAAAACTACAAGTATTCATGCGTTTGTCTGAACAAACGTTTTTGTTTTATGTCTGTCATTAATTTTTTTGGTGTTACAAAAACTCATTAAAATATAACTTTAATCTTACAGACAAACCATTTCTCTACGTCTCAATTTGGCTTTTTCTCGCTATCTCTATACCCTCAGATCCACCGTAACACAGATCGGAATCACTTCTCGTTGCCTGCTTGAAGGGATGAAAAATTACGTGCATTTGAGAGTGTG